>NC_068364.1:66023903-66161403 GCF_020536995.1 Dreissena polymorpha
TAGTTTCCGAACTCACGATCGCACCGAGATTTTCACGGAGCCGTCTATTCGGGATCCTTCTGTCGCCGATAGGTACGAAGACATCAAGACGCCGTACATAGTGGCCGCAGGCCATTGGAGGTTCGCCAGGCGTCACTCGGTCGCGCTGGACTACGAAGACTATATCCATCTTATGAAGGCACAGGAAAAGCAAAGGCGTTTGGTGAGCGAAGCGAGGTTAAGGTCAATTAAACCGAGACCAAAGACAGACATCGACCTGATTTCACAGTCGCAGGATGAGTATTTCCGGGGAACATATTTTATCGTTGAGGATGAAGTGAATCTTAGAGATCGAAAACCCACAATCGCGAGAAGATCTTTGTCCCAAGAAAGAGACCCAGGATATTTCATTATTTCCAAGTTCTCGCTCTCTGTGTCCGGAGTGAAAGCGCACAAACCAACGAGACCGGCCTCTCTGAGCAGGGACAGGCACCTGTTCGTGCGACCCGTCTCATTGGAACCGTCGCCAGTCGTCAAACAAGACTTCCGGAACAGGACCTCTTTCATTTCTAAGCAATCGTACCATCGATCGATGACCCCCGACCAACTGTCGACCCACAAAACGCGTTCACTTACCCCGGACCTTCACTTGTCGGCAAGAACGCGCTCTCTTACACCGGATATGGAAGAGCTGCGTCGCACCTTGCAGCGCCGGTCCGACAACGTGGCGAATGAGCTTATGCGCCCTATATTTAGAAGGTCATCGATTTCGAGAGCGTCCACTGACAGAGCATCTGTGAGACGCTCGTCGCCCCCGCGACACTCTTCACCTCATATCCCCGCTAGCCAGCCATTTATTAAGCCGAGGTCGCAGTCGATATCCGTGCCAGCGGCTGGCCCGAAATTCAACCGAGACATCGCGGATTCAAAGTCGCTAATCTCCTCGTATGAGACCATAGATCATAGGTCCTCAAATCAACTGGCGCTGAGCAGAGGCTCAAGCGTTGCAAGGTCGGTCAGAGCACGGTCGAACTCCGTCGCCGACCTCCGTCTTGATCCAAGATTTACGTCGATGCGCAGGGAAAGCGTCTCCTCGAAGCCCCCTGTCCACGAGGACACTAAATCTGATCCAAGATTCACATCCACGCCTAGGGGAAGCATGTCCTCCGTCCCTCGCGAAAGGCGGAGGTCAAACTCGCAATACAACCTTCAGCTGGACGCCAGATTCGCGCAGCAGCGCCGATCGTCCATCGTCTCGTCCACCAACGAGGACCTGAAGTCTAAACTGGACACTTTGACGTCGCAGATGTCGGTGCCGAAATCGCGGCGCAGTTCACGTCCGGTGATCAAGTTTAAATCTTCGAAGGGCGAAGGATCGGTGTCGGAGAATGACTGGCAACCTCAGTCGTCCAGACTATCGACTATTTACCACCAACTGAAATGAAGCAACGGCTGACTTGAAGCAAGTCTATAAAACAACTTTGTGTCTGCCTTATAGTAAAATTGTAAGTAGTGACTTAATGTGTTTGCCGTAGTGACGATCATGTACTTAATTGAACACGTGCCAGCTATAACTATCAGCTATAAATACATATTGCTGTTTTATTATTTTATTTCGATTTTAGAGTGAATAGATACTTTGCGAGCTCTTTGAATTAACAGTAGTGTTATATATGACAAATAGATTGTTAGAAACATAGTGTGTTATGTAACAGACAACTTTTTTCTGTACTTCGTTTGTACGACGTTTGTTATAACGACAACGTAACGATAATTGTTTCCGTTTGTTTCCGTTCGTTAGTTATAATTGTGCTTTTGTTTGCAATATTTAAACTCATTCCAAATGTGACGATTTTTTTCGGTTTCATCTGCGTTGTTTTACCGTTTTTTTCTTTGCCCAAGACAATGTTTCCGTTGTTTTCATGAAGTATTTTAATATTATATTTCATGCTAAAAATAGTGCTCCTTACGCGGCAAAAAAGACGTCTGTGTTAATGCTTGTTTTACTTTCACCCGTTGTTATCATTTGTTGACCCAAAGATGTGCTACATTTTTTGTCAAATTTTGAAATCGTTGATTTTTGCTGTTGTATTCAAACACGCCACATCCGCCTTTGCTATATAATGACATCAGAAGAATATTTTGTTTTCTTTTCAAACCTGTAGACGGTATATACTGAAGTTTTAATATCAATGTATTCTTATTAACACAATAATGCCTAGCTTCTAGAAAAAAGGTCTTGGCAAACAGCGTAGACCCAGATTAGATAATAATGCGGCGTCTCATCAGGGTCTGCGCTGTTTGCTTTAAGGAATTTCTGTAAGAAATATTCTAAATATAGAAATAAATATTCTAGACATCCCTAATTTTGGAAATAAATTGATCCAATTTTGAAGGATGGGATAGTCCACTAGGCATAGATGGGTATATATCAATAGCAATCTCAGCACCGTCCGGTTGAACGACTCCTGAATCGGATGATGATTCAGTTACAGCGTGTTAAGCAAAATATTACTTTATCCTGTACAAATGCGCGAGATCATTTAAATTATAAAGACACAATTTAAAAAAATAAAAAATATTTAGGGCATGATTGTTTTAGAAAATATAACAGAATGGTTGACACAGCGTTTTAAATACTAATTGTTATAATAATCGTGCATGCTCTCTCTATATATATATATACGTCACAGCCAAATGTAGCACTGTTAGATGCAGATTTGATATGTTTAGAAATTGTACGAATAGCACTCACAGCTTATGATTATATGATGTAGTCGTATTAAAAAAATATTACACTTGTAACCAACATCTGATAGGAATTTGTGTATTTGTAATTTCACGCCACCAATATTTGTATTTGCTTAAGCCAAACCATGCTTCTCGTAGGGTCACAACAGCGTAGTGACGTAGTTTATTTATGTAATGGGTTTCATTGGTGAATAGGGAAGTATCAGCCATTTAAACTGAAAAATTCACTGTTTACAACAGCGCAAAAGGAAAGTGAATGTTCTTTTTATTGTTAAAATGTGAAATGGTGACGTTTTGTGACGTCATGAGGTTATTATTCCAGCGAAGTTCGCCCGTTGAACGTTTGTTTTATATTTTCGAAAAATCTTCCCAAGCAAACAGACTTTGACTCCTAATTCGGAATAAGAACATTGTGATGCGCGTTTATTTTTAATGTATTCAGGCATGCATTCGCGTTAACGTTCTTGATGAAATATAAAGTTCGCTTGATATACACGATTCCGTTGCAGAAGTTGTTATGACCTTTCAGTATTGTAAACCTTCTGTGAGGCATGGTTTGCTATTGATTTGTGATATTTTATATCTGATAGTTGTATATCTTAGCATCCAACTTAAACATGTATTCACTTACCTAACATTATTTAAGATAAAAAAAGGCTTTTACTGTTATACCAATATGACGGATTGTCAAGTCTTGTTCCAAGGACCTGTTCCTAGGTTTGTAGATTGGCAATGTTCGTTAATATCCTTATTTGATTTAACCCATTTATGCATAGCGTATAGAAAAAATGCCTTGGCAAACAGCGTAGACCCAGATGAGACGCCGCATGGTGCGGCGTCTCACCAGGGTCTGCGCTGTTTGCTTAAAGGAATTTCTGTAAGAAATATTCTAAATATAGAAATAAATATAATAGACATCCCTTATATTAGAAATAAATTTAGAAGGCTGGGAAAGTACACTATGCATAAATGGGTTAATAAACAAGCGAAACCTTACGCTGATAAGCAAGTTAAGTTGGAACTATTTTGTCTCAGAGGAGTGATCAGCCGATGAATTTACAAAGTGTTTGTAAAACGTCTTTTAAAAATTGGCACCTGTGTATAACTTTCAATCAATTTCTCTTCTGTCCAGTAACAAATAAAGACTGACAAATTCAATCATATTTTTGTCAATTTGGATGTCCGACATATTAAGCTTTTCCAGGTTCTAACACTTTTGCAGTTATATAAGAAATAACAGTGTCAAACATTTATAAATCTGCGTAATGATTGACTTTGTAAAAGTGTAACAATATATGGGATATGGTGGTTTGATTTTGTAGACAATTTACGATATAAATGCAACAATCTGTAGAGTACAAAGTCATATTGGTATATATATCATATTTGTATTTACTTTATTTCCGTTTGTTTGAATTCCTTGTTACTATTAGCAGATTGAAGATTGTACAAATATTAAATAATTACGTATGTATGCTATTTTTGTTTAACCTGTTGTTTAGATATACACATATATGGTTGTTTGTTCCTTTTAACATAGTTGTTGTTTTAAAATAATGTAGAACCAATAAAAGTAGATCGTTTAACCAGCTATATACACTGTTATTATCTAATCCCTTGCATACTTTTAACACACTTAATGCTAAAACAGCATTTTCCCCATAATTACAATACTTGTCGACTATATTTTCATTTTCAACAAATCGTCGAGATGTATTAAAATTGTCATACGTCGATTTAAAAAATGTGATAGATCTTGATGCCGCGTATGGTACGACCCAACTAACCTCTAGCCGAGGTGCAAGCAAACAACGTTTCACTGACAAGCCACTGTGATACTTGAAAATTCGCATATTGACAACGACAGATTTGAGGTCACTTAAATTTCATAAGCAAAACTGAAACACTTGTAGTTTTTATTTGCAATTAACCCATTTATGCATAGCGTCTAGAAAAAAGCCTTGGTAAACTTTGTAGACCCAGATGAGACGCCGCATGATGCGGCGTCTCATCTGGGTCTGCGCTGTTTGCTTAAAGGAATTTCTGTAAGAAATATTCTAAATATAGAAAAAAAATTACTCTACATCCCTAATTTTGGAAATAAATTGATCCAATTTAGAAGGGTGGGAGAGTCCACTAGGCATAAATGGGTTAATATGTTCTGAATTACAACTACAATTCCTTACCAAAAGCTCGGAATTTCCAAAACACTAACTAGCTCGCCAAAGTTCACATTTATGCACGAATATATAAAAGTACCGTTTAATAACAGAATACATCATTTTGCATTCTGGAAGCAATTTTAATCGACTAATTGGCATCTGGGTGATTTATCGGCATTTATTCTTTTAAGTCTCACACTAGGATTAAAATGGAACACTTATTTTCCGATTTCCTTTACTTTCTATATCGTGAATACACGGTTCTGTATGGATGAGTGAACATAATTAAATTATGGCCGTGCGTTTTGTGGACTGAAAGGTCATAAGGATCTGACCTTCTGTTTGGATGGGTGAAAGGATATAAGGGCATGACCCTCTTTTTGGTAGGCCGCAAGGTCTTTTGCTCATGCCCTTCCTTTTTTGTTTACTGAAAAGTCTTCAGCGCATTTCCTTCTGTTTGGTTGCCTTGAATGCTGTCAATTTACCAAAACGTTAAAAAGGTCTCTCTAAAGCCATGTTTTAACCACACGTACAACTTCCTATACATTACATGGTTAAAACAGACTGTATAGGTTACGTGATTTAATAGAAAAAGTCGAATAATTTCAACATTTTAGTCAGGAGTTACTTTGTTAAAATATAATTTAGTGTAACGAGATAACTTGTCGCGTGCTAAAAATCAATGACCGAGAAAAAAAAGTGACAAGTTGAATAGGAACTGTGTGTACATATGAGTCGTGTTCTGAGAAAACTGGGCATAATGCATGTGCGTAAAGTGTCGTCCCAGATTAGACTGTGCAGTCCGCACATGCCAATCAGGGACGACACTTTCCGCCTATACAATATTATCGGTAAGAAGGGACTATCTTAAAACGAAAAATATCATAAAAGCGGAAAGTGTCGTCTCTGATTAGCCTGTGCGGAATGCACAGTCTAATCTGGAACGACGCTTTACGCACGTGCATTATGCTCAGTTTTCTCAGAACGCGACTTATATGTATTTGAAATGAAGGGAGGTAATACTCAGTGGTGATCATAGTTGAAATGAAGGGAGGTAATACTCAGTGGTGATCGAAGTTGAAATGAAGGGAGTTTATACTCAGTGATGATCATAGTTTAAATGAAGGGAGGTTATGCTCAGTGGTGATCATAGTTGAAATGAAGGGAGGTTATACTCAGTGGTGATCATAGTTGAAATGAAGGGAGGTTATACTCAGTGGTTATCATAGTTGAAATGAAGGGAGGTTATACTCAGTGGTGATCATAGTTGAAATGAAGGGAGGTTATACTCAGTGGTGATCATAGTTCAAATGAAGGGAGGTTATACTCAGTGGTGATTATAGTTGAAATGAAGGGAGGTTATACTCAGTGATGATCATAATTGAAATGAAGGGAGGTTATACTCAGTGGTGATCATAGATGAAATGAAGGGAGGTTATACTCAGTGGTTATCATAGTTGAAATGAAGGGAGGTTATACTAAGTGGTGATCATAGTTCAAATGAAGGGAGGTTATACTCAGTGGTTATCATAGTTGAAATGAAGGGAGGTTATACTCAGTGGTTATCATAGTTGAAATGAAGGGAGGTTATACTCAGTGGTTATCATAGTTGAAATGAAGGGAGGTTATACTCAGTGGTTATCATAGTTGAAATGAAGGGAGGTTATACTCAGTGGTTATCATAGTTGAAATGAATGGAGGTTATACTCAGTGGTGATCATCTACCGGTAGTAAATGAAAATGTTGTTTTTTTTAAATCAATTTTCTAATTAGCTCACCTCAGGAGGGGGGGAGGGGGTAATTTTCCTTATATGGCTGTAGTTGCTATAGTAAAACATTGTTAACACTGTAGAAGTCACATTTTAATCGAATCTTCATGCTACTTGGTAGAAACAATTGTTCTAAGCATATCTCAGCCGAGTTCGAAAATGATTGCGGCCATTTAAAAATACATGGCCGCCAGGGGTGGGGCAGTTTTCCTTATATGGTTAGAGTGGCCATAGTAAAACACTGTTAACACTGTTGAAGTCACATTTTTAGTACAATCGTTATGAAACTTAGGATATCCGATCTTCATTTAACTTGGTAGGAACATTTGTTCCAATTAAATGTCAGCTGAGGTTAAAAATGGGTCATGTCATTGTGAGCTCAAACAAAGAGGTCAATAGAACATTCGTTCTAATAATATCTCAGTTTATTCAAAATTAAAAATGGCCGAAGATTTAGTATTTATGTTTCATAAAGTACTTTCATTATTTTGAACTCCACCTTGTCAGAATAGCTTAGTTCCTCGGGGTCTCAGGTGAGCGCCTGAGGGTACATGGCCATCTTGATTTTCTTTAAAATGATTGTTGGCAAGATGTCTTCTTGAATTGAATATGATTTTGCTGTACAAATTAGACCTAACTTTGGATGGTCAAAACATAACGCTTTTATTTATTATCACACTAAATGAAAGCATATGCTCACTTAAAGCAAAACATTATTGTTGTAGTACATGATTAATCACCTCATCTTCTAGAGAAAAACTCCTAGAAGCACTGTGCAAAGTGTTCGATCGTCGTTTAAATGATTCACAATATAGACTGTTCACTTGCAATATATCTTATTGATTTGTCGAAAATAAACCGAGTAAAAACACGTGACCAGAATGCAGCGTGAATGTTACAACCTTATCGTGTGTCTGTTTTGACTCATAACCGTCTTATCATACCACCAGTTTTATGTAAGGCCAACTATGAATATAACCGATTTGACTTGCTGTCGCATTGATTGCCCGTTTACCTGTCGGTTACCTTGTCGGCATGTGTTATCAATTCAGCGAGGGCGAATTGCGAATTCCAGACCCAGCAGTTACAAGTCATTTATAATAAGAAATTACTTGCGTCATACGGGGTGTATTGGACGATTATCTATATCATAATATTACGTTTATTTGTGAGAAGTGTCTGGAAAGGTAAAGACTTTTGAAGAACATATAAGACATATGGGAAAACCGGGCTTAAAGCATTGTGTACATTATCGTCTAAGATTTATCTGTGCAGTCCGCACATGCTAATCAGGGACGGTTGTTTCAGCTTAAGTGGGTTTTTTCTTTTTGATGATGTCACTTCTAAACAATAATGCTGGCTAGACGGAAAGTACCGTCACGTATAAGCCTTGCAGCACGCACAATAGTTGAACATTTGCACTGACCATAGATCGGCTAAATTATTATTATATATTGTGTATTATTATAAACCCCTGTACTACCACTACACATGGATAGATCACTATCAACCTTTGTTCATGTTATTGAAATATTTATTTTCAATATTGCAAGTTATGAGCATGACGCTTTTAATAACTGATTTTTTTATTTTATTTCAACCAAATTATAAATATTGTCACATGTTCATAGTGCATAAAATATACATTTATACCACACATACACAGTTCAGTGCACTTAAAATGATAATTGTGAACAACGTATTATACGATCCATTAGTATAAAACATACCTTCGCATATGCGATTTTCTGCTTCGAGCCATCGAATGCTTATTTATTCTATCCCCTCCAGCGCAATGCTTGCCAACTCAAGTTTTATTCCAACAGAGGCGTAGCATTCTTTACATGAAATTGTACAAAGAACGGAAAATAAAGGTCATTTTCGTTTATGTATATCATTTGTTCTGCATTTAATTGTGTGTTAATATTCAAGTCATTTTAATTTCGGTCAATCAGCAACTGCTCTCTAGTTAATTTTATGCAGCAAAAGGGTAAATTGGATTTCTTAATGTTTAATAACATATTAAAATATCCTTTACATTCTATAACAGTTTACAGAATCGGGGTCTCAACAAGATTTGTTTGAAGGTTAAAGCTAAACCTTTAACACCCAGAGCTCAACGTTCATGTTCATTTCTCACAATGTTAAATACACCTAACAAATAAACATAATAGTATTAAACACGATCCTATAATGTTTTAGTATTTAGTTCAGAGTAAGTATTGTATATATAATCGCGATGCGCAAAGTGCAGCCTCAAATCTTCAACAACTGTCCAATGGGGAGGCGGAAAACTACAACCAACCCTAACCCTAACCCGACCCCTAATCCTAACCCTTACCCTAACCCTTTTTTGGGGTTATCACCCCTGACCATGCCTCGCCCGTTGTAGTTTTCCGCCTCCCGTCCAATGCCACCCCAAAACGCTTTATTGATACATTATTGTCTAGGCACGTGGATATAGGACTTTGATGTCAAAACCAATTTATACGAACCAGTCAACATTGATGTCAGCACATCATTTCATAGCAATCTAAACGGTGCTACAGACGAGGTCAAAACTTCTCTCGCCGCTATCGCCTCATATTATCCTTTGGGGTACCTCTGCTATTAAGTCTGCTGCTGCTTCGCACCCCACATGGAGCCTCTCTCAGAAAGAGCCATATGACTAAACTGTACTAGTGTACATACATAAGACGTCTGACTTGTTCGAACGAAGTCTTCGAGAACACATAACGTTACCAGTTGCCCAAGGACGCGCAATGAATTTACATCAAATTCGACGACAGTGATTGATGGATTGATGGAATTAACATCTCATTTTGCAAGCACCTGGGAGTTTAATTCAAATGGTTCTTCCGCACGAAAAGAGATAAAAGTTGCAATGGGGTTCTATAAAAAATAAGTTCCAGTTTTTCTTGTGTCTAAATAATTTGCAATATTATAGAAAGGTGTCTTCGACTGAAGCCAAAGCAAACATGTAAGTGGAGCGCTGCAGTGTTGGGTTGCTGTTAGGACCGTTTGCGTGCTTTTGGAGTGATTGTGTGAAGGATATTTTCCCAGTTTACCAATGCCTGTTGTTTGTACAACATTCCTGAATAACATCCCTTTTTTCCTCCCAGTCCTCCCGTCTCTCCAAATAAATCGTTCATTATCCTTCCTCTACACTCTAATTCGAAACGCCGAAAAGATTTGATTTGTAAAAATCCTATACATATTCAATTTTAATTAATCATACATACATGTATATGCAGCGTGGTATCTTTCTTACTTTTATGAAATCGGATATTTGAACAAACTTTTTTTGATTTTTGATTTTTGTCCAAAGAAACAATACACAACACATGTGTATGTACATGTAACAAACGTTCTGAACGTGATGATGTATACAATTCTTTTTGTGGAGTGATAAGCTGTGAAATTCATGCCAGTCTGCATGGCTATTAACCCATTTATGCCTAGTGGACTCTCCCATCCTTCTAAATTGGATCAATTTATTTCCAAAATTAGAGATGTCTAGTATATTTATTTCAATATTTAGAATATTTCTTACAGAAATTCCTTTAAGCAAACAGCGAAGACCTTGATGAGACGCCGCATCATGCGGCGTCTCATCTGGGTCTACGCTGTTTGCCAAGGCCTTTTTTTCTAGACGCTAGGCATAAATGGGTTAAAGGGGCCTTTTCACGTTTTGGTAAATTGACAAAATTAAAACAAATGTGTTTCTGATGCGCAAAGTTTCTCTGTAGCTATGCTATTTGTGAGAAAACAGTAACACTGAACATTTACCATGCTCTAAAATATCCATAATATGCATCTTTTGACGATTTAAAAACCTGAAAATTATAAAGCGTTGCAATGCGAAACGATTGAATAATTTGGAGAGTTTTGTTGTTGTCTTTATATTTTGTGAAACCACGGGGATTGCTTATATAAAGTATAAAATACATCATTCACGGATGGCCGAGTGGTCTTAGTGTAAGAGTTTTACTCCTGGGGTCAGTGGTTCGAGCCTCGTTGAGGGTTGCTTTTTTTCTTTCTTTAATTTTATTAACTCACCTGATTGCTCAGGTGAGCTTTTGTGACCGGTCTTTGTCCGTCGTATGTCCGTCCTTCCGTCCGTCCGTCCGTCCGTTATCATTTGCTCGTAAACACTCTAGAGGCCACATTTCTTGTCCCATCTTCATGAAACTTGGTCAGAAGCTTTGTCCCAATGAAATCTTGGCCGAGTTCGAAACTGGGTTGTGCCGGGTCAAAAACTAGGTCACTAGGTCAAAAAAAGAAAAACCTTGTAAACACTGTTGAAGTCTCATTTCATGCCCAATCTTCATGTAACTTTATCAAAATGTTTGTCTTCATGATATCTTGGTTGAGTTCAAAAGTGGTTCCGATCTGTTGAAAAACATGGCCGCCAGGGGGGGGGGGCAGTTTTCCTTATTTGGCTATAGAGAAACCTTGTAAACACTCTAGAAGTCAAAAGTTTTGCCCAATCATCATGAAAGTTTGTCAAAGCATTGGTTTATTGATATCTCGGACGAGTTTGAAAATGGTCGGGATCGGTGAAAAAACATGGCCGCCAGTGGGCGAGGCATTTTTGTCTATATGTATGTTGTGAAAACATGTGAACACAGTAGAAGTCACATTTTTGGCCAAATTTTCATAAAATTTGCTCAGAACATTTGTTTCCTTGATACGAGAGTTGAGTTCAAAAATGGTTCCGGTCAGTTGAATAACATGGCTGCTGGAGGGGGGGGGGCAGTTTTCTCATTATGCCCCCCCTCTTTCGAAGAAGAGGGGGTATATTGTTTTGCTCATGTCGGTCCGTCCGTCCACCAGATGGTTTCCGGATGATAACTCAAGAGCGCCTATGTCAAGGATCATGAAACTTCATAGGTACATTGATCATGACTCGCAGATGATCCCTATTGATTTTCAGGTCACTTGGTCAAAGGTCAAGGCCCCGATGATCCGAAATAGTAAAATAGTTTTCGGATGATAACTCAAGAACGCTTGTGCCTAGGATCATGAAACTTCATAGATACATTGATTATGACTCGAAGATGACCCCTATTGATTTTCAGGTCACTAGGTTAAAGGTCAAGGTCACGGTGACCTAAAGCAATAAAATGGTTTTCGGATGATAACTCAAGAACGCTTATGCATAGGATCATGAAACTTCATAGATACATTGATCATGACTCGCAGATAACCCCTATTGAATTTTAGGTCACTAGGTCAAAGGTAAAGGTCACGATGACCCGAAATAGTAAAATGGTTTCCGGATGATAACTCAAGAACGCTCAAGCCTAGGATCATGAAACTTCACAGGTTCATTGATCATGACTCGCAGATAACCCCTTTTGATTTTCAGGTCACTAGGTCAAAGGTCAAGGTAACGGTGATCTGAAATAGTAAAATAGTTTCTGGATGATAACTCAAGAACGCTTATGCATAGGATCGTGAAACTTCATAGGTACATTGATCATGACTCGAAGATGACCCCTATTGATTTTCAGGTCACTAAGTCAAAGGTCAAGGTCACGATGACCTGAAATAGTAAAATGGTTTCTGGATGATAACTCAAGAACGCTTATGCCTAGGTTCATAAAACTTTATAGGTATATTGATCATAACTCGCAGATGACCCCTATTGATTATCAGGTCACTAGGTCAAAGGTCAAGGTCACAGTGCCAAAAAACGTATTCACACAATGGCTGTCAAGGTCACGGTGACTCAACTTAGAAAAATGGTTTCCGGATGATAACTCAAGAATGCTTACGCCTAGGATCATGAAACTTCATAGGTACATTGATCATGACTCGCAGATGTAATAATGATGAAACTTGACCAGGATGTTTGTCTGGACAATATCTAGGTCAAGTTTGACACTTGGTAAAGATTGAATGAACCGACTCCTCTCAAGTGAGCGAACTAGTGCCATCTTGGCCCTCTTGTTATTGTTTTTTTTTTCTGGAGATTTTTAGTCCCAATGATTACATTTATCACTATAAATCATCTAATGACAAAATTCAAAACATGCCTAATCTGTGAGAGGCCATTTAAGCAACAAATAATGTATACCCTACATTTAAGCCGTTCAAATCATCACATTAGCTGGTCACATAAGTTGATTCTTAACTTTTACTGAATAACAGCGTGTTACATGTCATAATCACATAATTATTAACATTATGAATTAACGTGTATATCAACATTAAATGTAAAGACTTGATTGTTATAGAAAAATCGATGCATCATTGTATATGCATTGTTTAACAACAATACAATACGTAGCAAATACTCAAATGTGTGTGTATTAGTAACGCGAGTCATAAATGAGTGTTTGAATGAATTTATAGAATTCATTATGGTAAATCAGATTAAATTCAATATACGCATCAATTAATAATTAAATTTTTGTATGTTTTATAATACTACAGTACATAACAACTAATTACATATTTTGTATCATTTAATAGAGATTATATTTACGTATTGTTTATTTAAAATGCTTACATGAAATTATAACTTACATTAAAATGTTATATATAAGGACTCAATAGGCATGTTTTAAATCGATGCATAACTGAACAAGCAGTTTTACAGAGGAATATGTGTGTGCGCGTATGCCAATAAAGCTCGCTGTGCATTAATATCGTTCGTTATGTAAACAGTAAAAGCATTGCAATAATATGATACATATTAGAACATGTAGCTCTCGTATAAGTATTCGCTGAGATGGTCTGTAGATAACATTAGATATAAGTCTGGTAGTGATTAACACACGAGCGATCAATCTTCTCGCGTCGATTTAATGCATCATTCACCCGACAACAATTATTGCTATGGCACACGCTCGCACGGTGGTTCTGGAAAAAGAACATGTGTTGGTTACCTTGTGCAATAATGAACTGCGTAGTTAAACATTTTGTATTGAAGATACGTCAGAATTGCTTTGTGGAAAGAGAATACTTTGTACACCACATGACGATGGTTCTTGGACAGTAGAATACATGTGTTGATAGACGTTGAATACAAGGTCTATTACGAATGCAGATAGTATGTTTGATATTAATACAATATGTACAAAATTCTGGAATGACCTTGAATGCGGACTATTTATTGACTTCAAATTGAAACTACAGAATGAATAACCGGGCTCGTTAAACCACCGAATAAATAGTATGAAAACAAGTATTTTCTCGCATGCAGAACCGGCAAGTAGTTCCTTTCATGTATCCGCCTACTAAATCCTTTCGGATTGCGTTTACGGTCTTAATTTGATATTATCTCTGATGGCACAGCATAATAACCGATGGTGTTTCCATTTAATTCTTAAGTTCCATATTAAAAATAACATTAGGAAATAACACTATATCAGAAGCGGCGTTTTATACACTAACTCGAATACAATCCATATTGTTATGTACACTATTATCTTAGCTAATTGTATTGAAGAGGTCTTAAACAGATACTCAGATGCCACGCTTCATCATTTCCGCAGTGAAGAGTAATTTATGCAAACCTTGAATGGCAAGGAATTGTAATCGAAATCGGTATCTGAATGTTTATGTAATTTAATTAAATGTTAGCAATAACTCACATCATGAGTGCATGTACCTTTTACCGTATACAGAGCTAAACGAAAATATATAATATCTAACCTGTAATTATATTACAGTTCTCTAAATAATGCTTTTGCAGAAACGTGGTATTTTCAGTTCGTCAGCCCGTACTTAGTAAAAAATTGTAAAATGTATAAACGTACACGTTTTTAAATTATGCAATTCTCACATTCCTATCACTAGCAGTTCATAAATATTCTAAGTACTTTTACAGTGACGTTTAACGTTGTTTATTTCCGCAGTTTGTACGTCTGACCGATTTGCAAAAAGTTATATATTTTCCAGCTGTTCAGAAAAGTCCGTCTCCGTTGGCAAACGTTTTCTTGACGTCACCCTAATAGCTCTAACACTTAAATAATCTCCTTTGTAATGTTACAGCTTCTGACGTTTTATGCTCCTTGTGTATATTACTACAGTTCGTCCGTCCGTCCCCGTCGCGTACCCGGAAATTTGGGAAGAGAACCAACACACCGCGAGACTTCGATGGCAGCGAGCTTACATCCCAAAGTACTACTCTAACAAAAACATACCATACAGGTACGAGTGTGTTGTTTTAGTTGACTTTTATTCGAACCTCGCTCTGGAATAAAGGGAGTTTCATGTATGTACGTTAAGTGTCGTTCTAGATTAGCCTGTGAAGCCCGCACAGTGTAATCAGAAAATTACTATAAAAGCGAAAAGTGTCGTCCCTGGTGAGCCTGTATGGACAGCACAGGCGAGTCTGTGACGGCGCTTTACGCATATGCATTAAGCCCAGTATTCACAGGGCATGTCTCATTTATTCGAGATCGATTGCATCGAAAACCTCCGGCTTTTATTCTAGTAGAAAGTCTCGATTCTGGGTAGGAACAGTACTTAACGTCTCTTGAAAGATCCCGCTAATATATCATGCAAGTACGGACGCCTCGATCAGTCACATAAGATCGTTGACAATAAACAGTTGAAGATGCGTTTGGTCATAGTGGCGATGTCTGTATACATATGTTTTTAAAGGACACGCACGTTTGTACCTGCTACATACTTGTACTTTTCTCAAAGATTTAAACAGCAAAGAAAACAACTGTCAACACGCAAGAAAAATCAGACTCCGTAGCTTAGAAAATTATTAAATAATATTATGTTGATACTAGGTTGTAGGCCAATATTGTTACAACTCAGAAATCTGTCATATTTATTCGTCAATATTACATACTAAGTTGCAGAGCCCCTTTATAGCATCATAAAGTCATATAATTAAAATTACTTCAGAGTGGAAATGCAGGAAGTAGACTCACAGAGTTCCGAATGGCGTCCGGTGGCGTCTGACGTCATAACTCGTGACGTCACGATCCCCAATATGACGCCCGGAAAAGACTACAACTTCCGTATCCGGGCTCAGCTGGAGAATGGGGACCTTGGAGAGCCTTCATTGCCAATACAGTACAACAGGAGCAGAGGTTGGCTTCTAGTTGGATAATAAGATACGTTAAAGTGTAACACAAAAACATTATTTTTATATGATTTTACGTATACCATTTCGTAAGTAAAAGATGCCATGGCTAGCACACGGTGTAAGCTAATAATGGTCTATTCTTGAGAAAGGTCATTACATTTTATGTAATTAATATATTCAGGCACAGTTATTTGTGTAAGCGTTCATTTATTTAAAAATCTACTAGTTTTCCTTTAAAGATGCACTATTTGCTTATGACGTCATGGATTACGTGTTTGTATTCCCAGGACTGGCGCCGCGACATAACCTGGACGAATACAAGCCAGTGCAGTACGAGGCAGTGTTCCTTAGCAACAGACCGTACTTGGACCACCTCTGCAAATACGGTGAGTGTACCGATGGTAAAGATTTCCAGACAACGTGCAGAAGATGAACATTAAAACTTGATTTATAAGTCAACATTATTTTTTTGTTTAAGGCTTGAATGGCATACGCAAGCGGAAAGTAATTTTTGTTTTTTATTCGGAGTAGCTCTTTTACCCAGCTTTTCACCTTAAATGACCTCTACATAACGCCAGCAGACCCGAATGAATACACTCCATTCATTCCATTGGCTGATTTACGAATAATCCCGCGGAAAATTTGCAACATCACCGCGTCATCATAGAATAGCATGTGGCACTGTTCAGTGTAGGGAAATGCGGACTACTCTCTGCCTTTTTTATACGAAACATTAATTCACATTTTGGTCCAGTTACAATTACGCATTGATATCGGTTTTTTCATTCCCAAATCCCCAAGACTTTCAGGGTCAGTGCTGGGTGAGAAAACGCCTAATATTGATAACACAGTATCGCTTTCAAGATAAAAATTCAATCGAATTTTTGGGAAATAAATGAATGAAAACATATTGATACATGCCATTCTTTGTATTGTGAGACAAAACCACCGAAATAGTATACTGCCCATAGGGAAATCGTTTAATTACCTAGCCACACATGTGTAACGAACGCGGTCAGTCTGCCTGAAAATCTCTCCTACAAACCAGAATATTCTACCAACATTTTCCAGTTTGCTAAGACGCAATTGGATTTGTATAGACCCGCGTCATGCGAAAATGTTTATAATGCAATTTGCTGCCAACGTAGCTCCAGCCCGTTCTGCGCATCTTGTCAGGATGTGCATACTGAAGAGGATACTCAGGAGATTCTACGGAACCTTGCGTGCTGTTTTATAGAGGAAAGAGTAGCCCATGACCTGACTGCGAATGTGCGCAGGCTGGACTTGAGCTACGCATGCCGCATATGCCATAAGAAAACTTTTCGCTTGGCGCGGATGTAACCATGTTATTTGAATGTGTGAAAAGAAAACTGCGTCTGAATCAAATATAAACATACCATATCTTTAGACGACGAAGTAATACCTTTCTAATTAGCTTTTAGAGGACGCATATGATGAGATCTCACGAAATATATTTCATATCTAGGAACCCTATTATGTAGTTTAATATATGTTCACTTCATAACAAACATTGCATGCGCTGGATATGCGAATAGTACGTGAAACAAAGAACACAACAAATGTTGTACTTTTGTTTTTATTTAAATAACTTAAAAGACGTAAATTATCTACCTTTATTTTAAAGTCAGGATATACGCCGAATATCTTTTAAAAAGATAATTATTGTTCACCTTTTCCTGTGTGATGACGAGTTTTAAATACATGATTTACGTTTGCTTAATATAAACTACATACTTTTTAGGTTTATAAGTTGCATGTCAAATTGGAAACCTTTGCTGGATGTTACAATTACATTGCGCATGTGCGTTCTTACAGTTCCACCGCGCATGCCTATTGAGAAGCCGGACATGATTACCATGGGAATGGATAACGTTGAACTGACATGGAAACCTGCTAGAGTACCCGATGTAATCAAAAACACGTGCAATCTGACGTACACCATTGAGGTACGCAGGAAAGACGTCATTATTTATAACCACTTTAAACTTGCAAAGTCTTTAAATAATTACCTGATAATGACAATATTTGAAAATAAACTTTCAACGTTTATGAAATAGGCAAGTGGACTGTTTTTTGGTTCCTGAATTGGTTCCGGCATTTAAAAACCTGTTCTGGTAGTCACAATATGGAAAAAACGCTGGATACATTTTGTTTTGTGTCTATACCGTTTAAGTGAGTTCATAGTTGAGATCCAAATCAATTTAGGGTTAAATGAAAAAGGTTGTCCACCTTGCAAGCTGGAGATTCCCTATTCGATCAAGTTTTGCTCTAGCCAAGAAATAAACTTTCTAACGACCTATAAATCGAAGTCTTCCGATGAAATCGAACTGGAATACTTAATTAAAATATATGTATTGTTGCTCGATTGCATCGTAAGCCAATGGCTCATTTACATTCTCTCACGTCCGTTTCTTGGTTATTTTAAGTACTAGGTGCCTTTTGGAGCTATCCAACGGACCCGGGGCCGTTTCATAAACGATCGTACGACAATTTTAACTTACGAGAGAATTTTGTAATCTTAATAAGTAGACGAACTAGCTCGCCATGCTCGTAAAATATATATGGCGCTTGAGATGCCAATGTAATTAATTAAGTACTGAGCATTTATTATCATATGATATGGACGTTAGCAATTGTGTATTTTTGAAAAATGTATCGTATCGTAAATGTGTACTACGATATTTATTGAAACGGTCCCCCGGTCACTTGGCGGACGCCGTATCAACTACTACATTGCAACATGAAATAATTAGAATGTAGGATTGAGTCCTTTTCGGTCGCCTGCCATGTGTGCATATATTTCGTTGGCACAGGTTCGATGCCCGCCGTCTTTCGAGTGGCGCGAATTGGCCTCAGGGCTCAAGGTCTGCTTCCACCACGTGACCGACCTTAACCCTCGGGTCGACTACATCTTCAGGGTTCGAGCCTGGAACGAGTACGGTTGCTCAGAGCCCAGTCTACCAGTATCGCTGTACCGACCCTACGACGGTAGGCGCCGCTTCGTTTTTAGAAATATTTTTTGTGTGAAAACTAACATTTCATGTCATTTGAATTCTTTGGAATATTGTTACCGCTGTTTTAGATGTGGTATCGACTTAAGTTGCGGTGAAGGCTCTTAATGTTGAAATATTTGCATGTATTTCTTTCCTTGAAGAAAATGGGGTTAAATGCATGTGCGAAAAATGTCGTCACACATTAGCCTGAACAGTCCGCACAGGCTTATCATGGACTGCACTTTGTTCCTAAACTTGATTTTTGGTAAGAAGAGACTTTCTTTGAAAGAAAAATATCAAAAAAGCGGAAAGTGTCGTCCCTGATTAGCCTGTGCGGACAGCACATGCAAATCTGGCATGACACTTAACGCACATGCATTAAAACCCCGTTTCACAAAGCGCGGCTCCATTATGTATTTATTCATATTTTTTTTATTGCAAAGGATTGTTATTTCACATACCGGGTAAGCATACTTAATGTTGTATTTTTAAGTATATGGTAAAAAGTTAGAAACACTTAATTTGTAAATCCTTTTTAATGTCCTTTAAAATAGTATGCAATGTGCATCTTATAGTTACGAAGTTTTTCATCTTACGCATATTCGTTTGCAGCCAATCGTGATGAGCTGGATGACGAAGAGTTTGAGAGGGAGTGGGAGGCAAGGTTTGGACACAAAGGTACGTAACTGACATTAACTCTGTTTTCGAACAATCTGATTTTTCGGACACCCTCGTTTTCGGCCAAAACAATTTTTGGTACTGTATATTTTCGGAAATAAGATTTAAATCCATGGTTATTCCTCATAAATTACGCTTTTAAACGCTTTTGGTGATACAGTTGGCATGTCCTTCGGGCAAAATTTGCATGACAATTTTCGAACAACCGTGTATGCATGTATTCTAAGCACAAAACGTCTGTGATGTTTTTATGCCATGTTATTTGTCCTCGGCACTTTTTTATTTCAGGAAGATATTAGTAATACAATTAAATTTGATAATATCATTATTCTTAAAAACGACTTGATGTCGAGCCATTCTTTTTCTTCAGAACATTTAAGAACTCACTGTAATTTGTTTAATTTTATGACATTGTATAGAGTTATACACATTGCTGATAAATTCTACTTATAAAGCAATACAATAATCTGTCTGTTAAAAGAGCCACTCGTTTCCAGCTGATGTGAATTATGGCAATATATACACGAAGATATATATATTTTAAAAAAATGTTATGTTTTCTTACGTGAAAACAATTCGCCCGCGATTCGTATTACATGCCTGCCATATATATATTATAATTATATATAATTATATATATATAAATGAATAATATGACAGTTTTGTTATTCATACTTGCGCAATATCGTATGCATCTAATGTATTAAATAATTAATTAAAGTGTGTGAATTGTATTTATGTAATATTTATGCGTGTCTGTTATGCAGAGGGTGTAATCGACCAGAAAGGTATAAAGTTCTAACGTTTGAAGTGAACAGTTCACTTTACCAACCACGTGTGATGTATAAATATATTTTGATCTTGGTTTTGTTCCTGTTTGAATGTTGTGCTATAGTTACTTGTATTTACGGTTTTCCAAATAATTTGTTATACACATCGTCAGATAAATATGTTTTCTTTAAACAGATAACAAACATATATTCCAAAATTTGTAGCAGTTTCGCATTTATATTATTTTGACTATAATTTTCATAAATGCACACATGTTATTTATTATTACTTTAGAAACAGATGTCGGTAGATGATTTTATAAAATAACCATCATTAATCAAAGCTACTAACGATCTTTATAAAGCAAATTTTACTACAAATAATTTTTTTAGGTTTGCTGTTAGTGTATGTAAAATGATTACTTAACGTGATTTGTTAGTATAAACAATTAACAAATAACCGCCGTAAAACTCTTCATTATCCAACAAAAATCACCGTTTCACAGCGATTGAGATTGAGGAAATAAAAAAAATAGTAATTACAGCATCAAAATTATGTTCGCATTATCGTTATTTATCGGTAAATAAACAACACTTTCTCGTTGTAATAAGTATATATAAAAAGGCCCTAGGGCTTTAATTCCCTCGCATCAAAGCCCAAAGCGTTGTGTATTCCCTTATACTCCATAAACTTATTGATCACGTGACTATGACCCCCCTCCCTCCCGCAAAACGAACTTCTTATCTAACCTCTGATGTCATGTACTTTATTATACTTGTTGACGGCAAAACAACATAATTTTAATTTCCTTTTGTGTTTTGTTGTTTAACTATATATTGTTTTGTTGTTGTTAATGTATTGTGGACATACACGTTGTCTGTTTCTTAGCAACATTTTCCTCGTCCCTTTGACGGATTTTGCAAGCGAGTGCACTTGAAATTTTAAATTACCTTGGCTGTTTATTGTTGTTTTCATCATTGTGTTTTAAATTGTTGTTATTTTTGTTATTATTGTTGTTCTTATTGTTGTTGTTATTGCTGTTGTGGTTGTTATTCTCGGAGTTATTGTTGGTTTGGTTGGTATTCTTGTTGTTAGTATTATTGTTTATGTGGTGGTTGTTTGTTGTTATTGTTGTTGTTTGTATTATTGTTGTTTAGATTGCTGTTCCTGTAAATTACTCTTATTTTAGAGTCATTGTAATCGCCTATCACAAAAATATTAATTAAATTAATTTGTAAATGTGAACATACATAACAAGTTTAAAATATGTTCTTTGTAATCGAATGCATTGAGCATTAACACGATTATACAGCTTTTAGTTGTATTAATGTAATAAACTTTTTTAGAAAGGAATTACACATGCTATATAGACCATCAATATTAAAAGTCTAACTAATAGACATGTGTTAGATAAAATCTACCAGATAACAACTGTAACAATTCGTGTATAAAAATGATGTGAGTGTTGCATAAGTAATATAACCGTAAAGGCCTTAGTATACCAATTTACCGTTATGTATGTAAGTTATTAGCTTACCTGTTAGTTGCCGACATTTCACAGAGCTTTAGCCGCGAAATTATAAAAGCGAAGTACTTTTTAAAGTTTAATTTTGTATTTTTCCCATCGCCCCAGTGCCCCCTAAACTACCGATGGACACACCCCGGATCGTGACCCAGTCTGCGGACACACTCTGGTTCACTTGGCACCCGGCTCGAATCCCGGCCTACGCCACGCAGACACAGATAACGTACACGATCGAGATCAAGGTTAGATTATACTTATAGCTAATACAACTTGTGTCACGAACTACTAACTATCAGTTTGACTTGATGTTAAGCATTGCGTAGTGGTATTCAAATTGATGGAACTATTAATCTTCTTCGCAATCAGAGTTTTGTTTGCGTGTTACATTTATCACCTATTTAACAAGGAACCGCCGTCGAACCAATGGAAACGCGACGTCACAGGCCTGCTCGACTGCCAGTACATCAGGGAGGGGCTCGACCCGAACAAGGAATACCATATCCGGGTGCGCGCCGAGACTGAGTTCGGACCCAGCGATCCCACGCTGCCTATCATCTTGAAAGGAAAAGGTGAGTGCATGCCTCAAAGAACGTGCAACTTCTTGTTTCAAAATTATATGCCGTCGAGTATGGTGGTGATACATGTATCTATTTTGTTATGAACGCTTTTGCTTTGAAGCTAGAAATGTTTATGCAATTGTTGAACATAATAAGGTCTGCCTGGGTTAATATAATACACTTTTAATATACAGTAGTTGTTTGAGCTTATTTAAAGGTCCGTTTCGTTTGTGTGACCAGTAATTCACATTTATATCAATTTCGTCGTTATAATCCATGAATGCAGAAATTGAAAAGATGGCACACGCCGATTAGTTCAAAAGTTTTGTTTCGCTCTCAACCCAGGCATGTACGCGTAATTTTGTATTTTTGTCCTACACTCGATATCTTACTGCTATGACAAGCGATAACTATTGAGTACTCTTATTTAATCTATGTTGAGCTTTACAAAAACAACACTTTTTACATTCTAGATACACATAAATAATCTATTGTCTCGCAGGTTCTCGCCCGAGTTCTCGCGTGGCCAGTTCTGAACGAGACGAGATTCGCGACTCGAGACGAGAGCTGTCATATATGGACAACATCGCATCTGGAGGTATGTATTCCAAAAATTACCTGGGAGATATCTTTACGAACAATAATATAATTTTGTTTTAACGACCAATAATCTTTGTGAAACTGCATGTTTTCCAATAGTTAGAATGGCAAAAGGATCTTTTATGAGACATTAAAAAAAACATGAAAAAATATATTATTGTCTTGCAAAAAAAATGTCCAATGCGATAACTCTAGCGTTTGCATTTTAAATAATTTGAAAATAAATAAATAAAATTATCGTTATGTGTTACAGTGCCACCACGCATGGCATCAACTCGACCAATCAGCGCCAATGTGGGCCCGGACAGGCTGACCTTGACCTGGTCCGCCTGCAGGTTGCCACCCTACGTGAAATGTATGTACCATACTGGACACACGTATGTGAAGGAATATATAGTATTGGTAGCCGAGCGGTAGGAATGAAGCGTTTGAATTAATAGTATCGGTGGTAGTCATGGAGATGATGCAGCCATTATAACATCGTAGTAATGGTAACGGTGAAGCTTTAATGAGATCGGTAATAAGTAATGTTTGCGAAGGTAAAATTGGCAAAAATAGTCTGTAAGTGTATTGTCTGTTAATGTCAATCGTGGCAGTCATAGCAATATTGGTAGTGATGATTAAATATTTTCATTGTGCGTGTATACAAAGAACGTATACAAAAATCTTTTTAAGACTGTTTAAGGGCTTCTGATAAATTGTAGGTATTAAATACGATTTAGCCTACATACAAAATCCCATGTTGAACTGTAGAATGTGTTTCATCACAAATAAGTATGAGCCATATTAGCGTAACCAGTAGCAAAAGTAGACAGTGGCTACTTAATTTTCAAATTTGCTATTAAACTATTAAAACGAATGTAAATTATTTTATAACAAAACAGATGTTCGAACTTGCTAAGCTAGCATTTTAAGGAACATGCTTTTGGGCTACCATTAAATCAGATTTGTTTCGCCAACCAAGATATACTGATTTGTAATTGAGCAAATAAACACGCCACTTGCTTTTAGCCACTGGTGCCACGTACATCATCGAGAAGCGCGAGCCGCCGGGTCACGTCTGGAGCATCCTTGCGAAGGACGTCACTTGCACAAAGTACGAGATCACGGGCTTAAACCCCGAGCAAGACTACATGTTCCGCGTTCGGGCTCGCAACGAATATGGCGTCAGTGAGGCGACACTTCCGGTGACCTTGTACCGGGAAAGAGGTTACAGTATTTTTTTATATTACACTCCCAGCTCCCAAGGAGTGGTGTATATTGCAGTTAACCTGTCGAACGGTCGGTTTGTTTGTCGGTCCGCATAAATGATAAAACAAATGAGCGAACTTTTAACACATTTCTTGGGCGAAGGAATTGCAACTTTAAACTTTTTTCACCATGAAGTGTATACGTGCAAGATCAATTGAGTCGCGTTCTGACAAAACTGGGCATAATGCTTGTGCATAAAGTGTCGTCCCAGATTAGCCTGTGCAGCCGCTTGTATGACATTTTCGTTTAAATGAAGTATCTTCTTAGCAAAAATCCAATTTAGGCGGAAAGTGTCGTCCCTGATAAGCCTGTACGGACTGCACAGGCTAATCTGGGACGACACTTTACGCACATGCATTATGCCCATTTTTGTCAGAACACGACTCAATTTTATATCCCCCGTGATCCACATATTCGTGAGTTGTTTTTAGTTTAAACCTATTTATTTTAGCTCGATTGCATCGAAAGCCTCAGGCTTATTGAAATACTCTCGAGCCCGTTTCCTGAGCCCACTAGAACCACTATTTGGTGTCTTTGGAGGAGATCTAAAGAATGCTACCACAGTTGGGATCGAACCCATGACCACCCGGTAGCTAGGTGGACACCATATCCATTGCACAACGGCGATCTCAACCACGAGTTTTTTTTACACAGCTTACAGAGCGATGCGGTGGTATTATTCTACGCACATGCATTAAACCCCGTTTTCCCATAGCCAGGCTAATATATTTTGAATAACAGGGTTCAGAGCGTTGCATAAATATTGATCAATGAATATCACTGCAATTCAATATACACATATTCACCCATTCGAAATAAATAATATATTTGCTTAAATTAACGCAATATAGATCTCTTTTTCGTTCAATGACGTCAAGCGCGTTGGTTTTCCAGACGATTACGTTCCACAGCGCCGTCGCAGTCGCTCGGGATCAAGGGACAGTCTCAACGCCATGTTAGCGTACCGTCTTGGACGTAGGAGCGCGTCGTTTGATTACGGCAGCGTCGCAAGAAGCGGAAGCGGAAGTGATGATAGGAGCTCCACCGAGAGAATGCGTAAGGCTGCTAATTTCCAGTTTCCAATTTTGTGACGTTTCTTTGTACTATTTTTGGGGTAAAAATTGGCAGGTTTGGGTCAGGAAAAAATATTGCATCTAATTCTGATGAAAGAGAGTATGCTGACTACAATGACGACTATTCATTTTTGGGTATATGTACAGGTATTTGCCCTTCATAAGATTGTACCGTCTCTCATGTTTAATATTAAGAAGCTTTGAAACGTTGTTAGCGAAAAATTACAAATCAAAGTATCCAAAATAAATGCTGTTGCATATTATCAGCAGTACTATCTCAGTTTTTTTTTAGAGCAGACTACCGGTGTCGCTTATCTCACCGACAGACACTTGTTATTGAACAATTATGAAATTTGTGATGGTAAACGGAAAATTAGTTTTAAGATTATTTGTCAATAAGGGCAATAAAATAAATTTCATAATAAAAGAGACAAAACGGCCTTTCACATGTCGTAGATACTGATCTCCTTGTCAACTGCATGCACTGACCGCAATCGATAATCGTGCAAACTATATTAAAATAAGCCGACACACGGTACGTTTTTTCTTGGGTTTACAGCCAGAATGGCGTATCAGTAGTCTTTAAATTAACGCTGATAGCCGTATCTGCCATCTTACGCAAGAAAGAGTCGAAAAAAGCCAATAAGGGTGTTAACAGCCAAAGTACGCTTATGACCTTCATGTGAAGTGTTCACGAAACATCGATTTTAAACTTCATATAATTGGCGTTTCATTTTTTCTATCAAAAATTTCCAAAATTGAATTCTAAAGCGTATATCGATATCAAAAAAATAAATTTGATGTCAACAACATTCCTATCACCATTATAGCAGTTTCATTAAAATGTAATATCAATACCAACAAAACCTACATCTATGCCACTTAAAATCAAGTTTCATTGTTAAGTGAAATGGATTTTCAAATGGATTTTCAAAGTAGATGTAATTATAAAGGTGTTGTAAACATTGGAAGAAATGTTATTCTTTCAGCCGAAAAGCCCGAGATTATGACGACCGTCGACACCCAGTACGGTGTACAGGGGAAGAAGGGTCAGATCGCGCTGCAGGTGAGGGGCTATCCCCTCCCCAAGATCCGCTGGTACAAGGGGGAAGAGAAGGTCGAGAACGGCGACACATACAACGTCATCGTTTCGTCGAAAGGTATCGTATTTGTTGTTGTTTTATTTAATAATAATATGTGAGCATATGTGGCTTAATGCATGAGCGTCAAGTGTCGTTCCAGATTAGCCTCTGCAGTTCTAACTGACTAAACAGAGACGCTACTTTTATTTTAAAAAATCTTTTAAAGGAACTCCCTTCTAAACGGAAATGCAATGTACAAGGAAAGTGTCGTTCATGATTATCCTGCGCGGACTACACAGGCTAATCTAGGATGACATTTTACTGTACGCACGTGAATTAAGTCCCTTTTTAGTATAGCAAAGTCAATGTGTATTAATGTAAGTACCTATTCTCTGAAACAAAACTATTTCTCGTTTGCATCCAAGCGTTTATAAAGCAATATTTTTTCATGTAGTTAAAATGATAACCTGGTAAATAATAATGATATGTATGTGATATATCATACACAGCGAACTATAATAGTATTCTAATATACATAACAAATAGAAATATTAAATAGTGCTTTTGGCACGTGCATATTGGTTGGTAAGACCGATATTTATCGTGCAATTCAAGTTTGTAACCCACATTTATGTTGATAATGGTGGGGGATGGTTGGGTGGTAGTTTGCGTCGCCGCGGCGGGGTCAGGACTGTGGTAAGGTGGAGCTGGTGTTGTTGTTGTAATTATTCATCGACTTGTGTGCACGTGCAGGGGACATCATATTGGAGATTAAGGCGGTGAATGCGGGCACCGTGGGGCAGTACAAGTGCTACGCGGAGAACAACAGCGGCAGCGCGGTCAAGGTCGTCTATTTCGAACTAGCAGGTTAGCACTGTATGGTTATATTTAAGCTAGAAATAGCTACAATAGTTTTTTGGTCTCATTTCTTAATACCAAACAAGCAGTCAGGGTTCAGATGGATGAATTGGGTCTCACAGAAATCTTTGAAATATTTCCATCTCTCTTATTTCGGTTGATTTCAAACCAACGTTATAACGCCAAAAGAGGATAATTAACAAATGTATGGCACTACCTAATTGTTCGACGAACGAATACATATATAATACCCCCAATACACCGACTCCGTTCGTAAATCCGTAAAAAAGTCACTCTACTATTTGCGTTTATACATCACAATAGACACCGCAGAATGGTTTTATCACAAATGTTGTCTAAAAATATCTAGTAAATGTGCTAAACATTGGCTCCTCTTAATGGTGATTTATGATAATTATATGGTTAACATGAACGCATTGCAAACTAAACACTTTTAGTACAAGCATACACATATTCTCCAACCAATTGGACCGTGCTCTTTGTGAAAAAAGGGGTTTAATGCATGTGCGTAAAGTGTCGTCCCAGATTAGCATGAGCAGTCCTCACAGGCTAATAAGGGACGACACTTTCCGCCTAAACTATATTTTTGCTAAGAAGAGACTTCATTTAAACGAAAAATTTCATAAAAGCGGAAAGTGTCGTCCCTGGGACGACACTTTACGAACATGCATTATGCCCAGATTTCTCAGAACACGACTCAATTATAACACTCGAGAATAAAAAATAAAGAATATCATTAAAACTTAAATGTGCTAAAACTTCTTGAAAGACAACTCTTGCATGTCCGTTTACAGTAATAATTATAAAATTATTTGTTAAGATTTTTTTTTAAAGCCATTATATGTGCAAACTCTTAGGTACTTTTATTGAGCCTTAGACTATTTATTATTCTTAGGTCTAAGAATGGGTTTGTGATAACATGCTTTGATTTCTCCTTAACAGAACAACCGACCGTCCTAAGAACCATACAAGACCAAGTGGTCCAAAAAGACAGTCCGGTCATTCTGGCCTGCAAAATCGACGGCTTTCCCGCCCCGACCGTGAAATGGTTGAAAGACTGGCGCCCCCTTTCGGAATCTGCGCACGTGAAGCTCTTGAACATTTCGTCTGAGATCTACCAGCTCGAGATCATGAACACCCTGGATTCCGACAGCGGCCTGTACGCATGCGTGGTGGAAAATTGCGCTGGAAAGGCTACGGTTACCGGTCGCCTCACTGTGGAAGCTGGTAAATCGCGGGAACGAACCCATTTATGCCTGGTGGACTCTCTCATCCTTCTAAATTGGATCAATTTATTTCCAAAATTAGGGATGTCTTGTATATTTATTTCTTTATTTAGAATATTTCTTACAGAAATTCCTGTAAGCAAACAGCACAGACTCTGATGAGACGCCGCATCAAGCGGCGTCTCATCTGGGTCTACGCTGTTTGCAAAGGCCCTTTTCTAGACGCTAGGCATAAATGAGTTAAACACTTAAGAATTAAATTGCTCGTTTTTCAGTCACAGACCGATGTAAGTGTTGATTATATCGAACATCGTAGGACTAGTATTTCTATAAGGGTTTCTATGGAGATTGAAATTGACTAAAAAAAATCTGATAATATGACCCTTCCTGTATTATCGGAACCTCGTCCTCGAAAATCTGGGCTTCATGGCTGATAATTAATTCATGAGCTTAAATAGTAGTCCGAACATCTATTCAGGAACGGAACTGTCCGCCTACACTGGATTTTCGTTAAGAAGAGACCTCTTTTTTAACCAAAAAAAAAACAACAACATAAAAGCGGAAAGTGTCGTCACTGCTGACTGCATAGGCAAATCTGGTATGACGCTTAAAGCAAATGCATTAAGCTAAGTTTTACCCAGAACTCGTCTCATTTTATCCTGTTTTCAGACGTCGTCCAGGGATTCGAAGACGTTAACATACGCTCTACGCCTTTTGAAGAAAAGTACCACGTTCTAGAGGAAATCGGAAGGTGACCGCTAATGCATTTTTAATTACTAGGCGTGTCAATATTGGGATTGTTTAACATTTTGGTTATGAGATTCAATACTATTTTGCGACGTTCATATCCATTCTTACTTAGTAATGTTCAAGCACGTGTGTTGATCAAATCTGATTGCAAAGTCAGTTGTTGACTTTGACAGACCACTAATTATAAATAAGCCTCGCTCAGTGACAAGTGGGTTTAATGCATGTGCGTAAAGTGTCGTCCCAGATTAGCCGGTGCAGCCCGCACAGGCTAATCAGGGACGACACTTTCCGCCTAAAATGCTTTTTTGCTAAGAAAATACTTTCTTTAAACGAAACATATAATACAAGAGGAAAGTGTCGTCACTGATTAGCCTGTTCGGACTTCACAGGCTAATTTGGGACGACACTTTGCGCACATGCATTAAACCACCTTTTCACAGAGCAAGGCCCAAATCTAGTTAGTATAATTCGCCCATTCTCGATATCTAGCGGCATGATTATTCGACCCTAGTAACCAGGATGACAAACATCGAACTGAGCAGACAATAAATAATTGACAGTTCATGTACCTACACATACCCATGCTCTCGTTGTTTTCATCAGATATTGCATGTAGAAATCGAAGAAAAACAAACACATGTACGTCTAAATGTAACTTGTATTTTTCTTGAGCTATCAATCACTCCTCCCTTAACATTTGAATCACAAACTATTGAGCGTGATATTTGCCGTCCAGTATGTACACACTTGTACGGTATTTACAATATACTAAATCATTTACAATTAGAGGGCGGTACGGCGTGGTACGGCGGGTCGTGGAGATGGCGACGGGGCGCACCTACGCGGCGCACTTCCGGTCGCTGCGCAACAAGGCCCAGAAGAACTTCTTTATGACTGAGTTCGAGATTCTACGGGCGCTCGCACGAACAGACGGCGTTCTGAGAATTCACGACGCTTTCGAGACCGACCGAACGCTGATTTTCGTCACGGAAGTGTATCCTTTGAGAGTCATGCTAGCGTATGTCACGTACCTTAGACCAGTTCAATTTCGAGAAAAAAACATTCCACAATCATCGTAAGCTTTCAGTACAAGAAGCACATGGTGAATTAGTATATAAGACTTAACCTATTTATTATATATTTGAGGGTGTTCCACATTTTCCTGTGATGAACTTAATATGCTAGGTGGCGTAATTTAACATTCATAATGTTTGGAGCCCTTGACCAATAAGCAGTTTGACATCATGTGACCTCATGGAAACGTTGGTAGCCGATGGCAACTGGACGGAGGCAAAGGTCGCAGAGACTGTCAGAAAGCTTCTGTACATTATGCGGGACCTGGAATACCGGAGAATATTGCACCTCAATATTAAGGTTTGCTAATCTGTATATTTGTTTCTGCGTTTTAAGAAATACGGGTAAACAAGTGCATGTATGACTTGAAGAACGAATAATTTATATACATATAGTAGATTCCGTGGCCCGTGTAATTTTACGACAGATATTCGACATGTTATTGTTTCCATATGAAAATCTTACCGTGTACTGTTTAAGCTATTGTATATATAAGCCCATGGTTTTCCGAATTAATCCATGTTTTTTTAATCATTTTGTTGCATTCTGTTTGTAGATCTAACGGTTGTTAAAATGTGCATAAAACTAAACAAATTACGGTAAAACTCTAACATTCATTTTGATGACATATGAAAAGAAGAGAAATCTGTAACAAGCTAAGAGCTTTTTGTAGCCCAGCAACATTCGTGTGTGCGGAGATCAGTTAAAACTGTCCGGTTTCGGCCTTTCGCGAATACTTATACCAGAGGACGAAGAGGTTACACACAACTATGGAAGCGTAGGCTACGCCTCACCGGAACAGGTCACGAACAGCGCCCTCTCGAGTCGTACAGACGTCTGGTACATCGGTGTGCTGGTGTACATAATGTGAGTGGAATAATCTCTATATACGATCAGCTATATTTAACACTTGAAAGTTTCTATTTGAATCGGGTATGTGAAACAAGTAATAAGGGTTGTTATTTAGGTAATTTACATAAAGACCGCATTTTAATGGTATTTGAAATCTTAATAGATGAAATAGATCATTATCAAACCATCAGAAAGACCTCTCAAGACAAAACAAAGGATCTTTAAGAAATGTAAAGCTGTTTTAAAGAAACCCGTGTTTCCTTTGCTTAGGATGGCAATATAACCAGTTGTTTATCCACTTTCCTTACATACTATGAATAATAACACTATAATTACACGCACATAATTTTGCGCAGATTGTACGGCAGCAGCCCCTTCCGGGGCGCCTCGGAGACGGAAGTGTTGCAGAGGGTGTCGGATGGCGTCTGGAGCGTAGAGGACGCCGACTTCGAGGGGTTTTCCAAGGAGGCCGTAGACTTCATCCGAAGACTTCTCGTGAAGGAACCAGCGTAAGTGCATCGCGAGATAATATTACGTGATTATTCAACGACAAACTTATATATAGTATATACAGTACACTTAAATAGTTTGTTGTTGTTTTTTCAGCCAGGAATCGTCTGTCTAGCAATTTCGTGTTTCGGTGCTAGGCTACAGATATCCTGGGGATATATCTAACTTTATATAATGATCGTGATATCACGATACTCCTAGCTCCCTGTCTAAAATTTCGCCTTTGCCTCCTAGATGGGACAGCTTGTAGACTCTTCTACGTAACATAACACAGTTTTACTAAATATTATTGTTTATAAAGTTTTCTTTTTTTGCTGATGTTGATATTAACATCCATATATATCGTTTATGTTTGTATCTGTCTAACCATTGTTTATATATAGTTATATTGTTTTTTGATCTTCGTGTCTTATATACGGAGGAATAAAAGTATATATACAAGATTATCAGGGACGACACTTTCCACCTAAACTTGATTTTTGCTAAGAACATACTTTCTTGAAACGAAACATTTCATAAAAGCGAAAAGTGTCGTCCCTGATTAGCCTGTGCGGACTTCACAGGCTAATCTGGGACGACACTTTACGCACATGCATTAAACCCCTTTTTCACAGAGCACGGCCCAATTATTTTAGTATCGTAGTAATTTCAGAAAGCATCGTTTTGGGATGTGTGTGGTTCCCAATTAAAATAGCTTTTGCGTTGTTAGCGAATCAACCGTATTTATCATTATGTTCGAAAATTATGTTATAACGATTAAAATGATAATTGATACTTCGAACAATTGAATCGATGCGTCACATGAATATTCGTAGCATAGCGTTTTGACAGCGTGGAAACGTATAAGGATTCCTCTCACTGTGCTGAATTATTTAAAAAAAAAATACCCGTGAGCATAAAATGAAAAAATATCTTCGACAACTGTGTTCAATAATCATTTGTATTGTATACCTTTTCATAAGCGATATAAAGCTTTATCACATTAATACAAATTAATACATGTCTATATTGTTATGCCCCCTTTTTACCAGCGGCCGGATGTCGGTCGAGGAGTGCTTGAACCACCCCTGGCTGGGAACCAAGAGTGAGACGCCGCTGAAAATGGACAAGATCCGGAAATTCCATAATGCAGAACGTCTTAAGGTGCCCAACTTAGTATTTCTTGTGAAGCGAACAATTTAGGTATCGACAATCTGTTGCTTATTGCGACAATCTGAAGTCCGGCGGAATCGTATCCTCAGTAAAAATCATGATCGAGGAAATATTGATAGCGCACATCCTCTCACACATCGAGTGGGAATCGTACTCGGGATTTCCATATCTCTGAATATACACTGTATAGTATATACATATGTCCACTACTCCGCCGCTTGCATGACACAATTCTTTGTATCTTGTGAATATCTTACAGTGCAACTTTAGATCTGATTTAAATATTTTTAAAGATATAAAATTAGGATAATTCTTTAAACCATGTTGTTGATAAAACATTACTGTTGAATACATGAAACATGGACTTTTCTTTCAGGTGCATCCGGTTAACAGTATTTGTAACGCGCATGTAGTTTACCTGTACACCGTGTTTTTATAGCATCACATGCAGATGCCACGCTTATTCAATACTGTAAAATCATAATTATCGTTGACAGAAACGATTTTCACACTTATTGTGACAGTGACCTTTACCTTTGACCTAGTGACCCCAATTTGAATATTCTTCGATTCCATGGGTTGATCTGATTCAAGAATTTAACACAAACACATTTAAAAATGACCATGCAAGAACTTTTTTTTTCAATTTCCCAAATTTACGGGTTATTTAAAAGTCTTTTTAATTGACATACTAACGTCCTAGGTAAAAACTCGGGAGGTTCTGTGTTTACATACTGACATACTATGTAAACTCGGGAGGTACTGTGTTTACATACTGACATACTATGTAAACTCGTGAGGTACTGTGTTTACATACTGACATTCTATGTAAACTCGGGAGGTACTGTGTTTACATACTGACATACTATGTAAACTTTGGAAGTACTGTGTTTCAGAGGGAGGCGCAGAAGACGTATTCAAGCGTCCAACTGCAAAGCTTCTCGAAGATCCTGCACGGCACGCGCGCCCTCTACCAGCCCGCAGTTGACATCGAGTCCGGAGAGATTTTCTTCCCCGATTCGGACGAGTACGGAAACTACCTGGACGAAGATGCCTGGTACGAATGGCAGCTCCAGGTACGAAACTGTGGTCTTTGTTTCCGTTACCTTGTTAAATGGCGAAAAAGCAACCAACGTCAACTGGCGATGTTAAAGTACAACACAGCTTTCGGCGGGACCCTAGCTTTATTCTTCTATGTGTGCATGTTTTTTCGTATTGTGCTGTTGCGTTCTGTTTTGGCAATTGGTCACTTGCCTTAAATAAAGGACCAACAAATTGTATATAATGAGAATGTAACACTGCTCCATAAGCTGGAGTTTCACTTCTTTACATTGTCTTACTATTTGCACCGATATAATCCATTTTGTCATGTTTTTGCTAAAATGATATATTCAATTAACAGATTTTGCGATGAAACTCGCCTTCAGCACAAAGGCGGTAATTTCTTATGGCGAAGGTCTATGCGACGCACTAATTATATACATTGCATATTAAATGTGTGTAAATATCTTTACGCACAGTTTCGAGGTTATATCTTTAACTTGGTGAATAGACCTTATTTGGAACTTAACACATCCCTGTTTTAAAATATTTTACTTTTTCGTGCAATATGTATTCGTATTTGACAAACAATTTGATGCCCCATTAGATTAAATAACATTCATAGCTTCAATGGATTAAGGTTACGTTTATATATTTTGTTTATTTAAAGTTAAGAAAAAAGACCAAATATCGCTGCATACCGAAGATTGTTGATTGAATTAAAACTAACTGTTAATTTTGAAGTTTCTTTGCATAATATTCAATATTCGAATCGGAAATGTGTCATCGAGTATTCGGCCGATTTTCAAATATCCATAAATTCGAATATTTCTTTCCTATCCCCAATTTGAACGTATTTAATATGAGCTCCGAGTGCATGTTTTTGAATTCACATCCACGTGTATCCTGTGCCGTGTTTAGTACCTGGACGATCCCGACAGTCAGATTTTCGACATCAAGGACAGGGCATTCACGGTCCGAGAGAGCAGGCATGCCGGGGCGCCCAAAACTACGTCAGGCGCACCCGAGGAGGTCGACACCGGTATATTAACCTACACACATTGATTTAAATATTTTTATGTTCTGAAATATTCCAAACTATCACAGTTCCATGTTTTCTCCTCATTTTATTATACCACCGCAAATGAAGTTTTAGAGGGGGTGTATATTTAAGTCAATATTTCGACCAGTGCGTCCGTCTGTATCATGTATGATAAATTTGGGGACTGAACTACGCTCAGATTTCTCAAGCGATTAAATTTAAACCATTTATGCCTAGCGTCTAGAAAAAAGGCCTCGGCAAACAGCGAAGACCCAGATGAGACGCCGCATGATGCGGCATCTCATCAGGGTCTGCGCTGTTTGCTTAAAGGAATTTCTATAAGAAACATTGTAAATATAGAAAACAATATACTAGACATCCCTAATTTTGGAAATAAATTGATCCAATTTTGAAGGATTGGAGAGTCCACTAGCCATAAATGGGTTAAATATATCCTTCTCGTGAATTGAACATGTTCAAGAAAAAACATATACACATTTTACTGAGGTATTTGCCTTGAATTTATCTGTGCGCACGGCTGCTATAAAAAAAAATTACTTAATCCCGCGATTTTAGAAAAAAAAACAGCTTTCTTTTTGCATGACACTACATACCCTTATGACTTAGGTTCCGGCGTGATGTTCCGCGAGAAGATTCAGACAATGAGCTTCTGGCCGGGTGTGGATGCCGTGCTCTCGTGCACGGTCGGGTGGAACGAGGCGGGCGGCGAGCCGGTGATTACGTGGTATAGGGACGAGACGCTGCTCACGGACGCCTACAGGTAACCCGAAAGGGGTCACTTACTTTAAAATTGTGTGTTTTTCTTATTTCATTTTTTTAATTATTATTATCTTATTTTATGCGCAAGGCAAAATAATGGAACGTTTGTTTTAAGCAATCACCCAAAGAGACTATTTTAAGTGATTATGTCGTTATAAACCTTACAGTCGTATTTGTTTCTTTCAAATGTTTTTATTTAGTGTATTAATGGAATAACGGTACGTAAAAACTTATTATCGAACTTTTTCAAAGTGCGATTATTAAATGAAGTTTGAATCAGCAGTTATATAAACTTATATTATTATGAAATTATAACGTACAAAAAATCGGATTGAATCAGACTTTTGAAACGTTCAAATTTTCTGTGCATTTTTAAGCAATTGCTATAACAACCTTGTTCTTATTCTTAACAGGGCTGACCCGAGTTTCGACCCTGAGACGGGTGTTGCCATGTTGACCATTATCAGCCCCAAGGATTACGACACGGCGGTGTACAAGTGTGTGGCGAGGACCAAGCTGGGGCGCGTGTCCTGTCAGGCCAAACTGTTACTCGGAGGTAAGCGGATTTCCTGTCAGACAAATTTGTTAAATTTCCTTAAATGCGTCATTGCGATCTTTGTGAAAACAAACCTTGGATAAATAAACAGGGAGTTGAGACCACGGATATGCAGGCAAAGTTGCGATTTTTCGGCCGATACTTAATGGTACTTAATGATAAAGCGATTTTTTTCGATTCAAAAATAGTTCGATAAACAACAGTTTAGCAATTTAAATACATGTAAGAACAATATTCCTTATGCTGAACTCAGAATCCGTTACCTTCATATACAATCACGAACAATTTATTTTCGACATATGCAAAATGAATAATGATTCGTTGTTTATATTCACGACAAAATGATTTCAGACCGAACATCATTGATTCAAAAGTTTGCGTGTTTGCATTCGTAAAATTTATATTAAAAGTTATCGTTGAAGACAATCTTTAGTTACTTCATTTCCACTGCTACTTCCAAAGTTGTGGGCGTCGATGTTTTATTTTTGGGTCGAATGTTGCAGACTATCCATCCAATCCTGGCAGACCCCTCGTGACGGCCGTGTCCGGAAGTGAGGCCCTGCTGACCTGGTCCCCACCTTCGACCGACGGAAACTCGTACCTGCTGGGCTACAGAGTCGACTATCGGAAACACGGTAATAAGTCGTGAGCATGTCTTTAGAAGCATATATTTACGCACTGCACATCCGCGTTTTTAGATGCGTTGCGCGTATCACCAATAATATTGATATCGCCGAAAGCGCGATGAGACATCACATCAGCACTTGCATTTATGGATCTTGGTATTTTATTGCGTTTTCTACCGACAATTTGTATTATGTCAAACTGTATATACTGTATAGCAAATGAAAGCCTAATATGATACTTATATATGGCTTGAATGTTTTTGTTGGAGTATTAAACGTGAAATTACTCGAAACGTGTTCATATATCGTATAAGTACAGTCCGGATTACCCATAAGGCAGAGTAGGCCACTGCATGTGGACCCCGCTACTTTTAGGGGCCCCATGAGACCGTGACGAAATAAAAAATAATACTAATTAAGCCTAATCTAATGACATGACACAGCAAATTATTTTATATCAACGTTATGTTCCGATTGAATGCATGACTTTGTCTTACTAAGAGACAATCATTTATTATTTGCAAAACCGTATTGTTGTGCTGTTTTAAACGATTGAAATCGACTGGGCATGGGGGCTACATGTATAGTAATCACGATGCCAACTATGGACCTGGGGCGTGGGCCTCAAAGGTTTCACTGCATATGGACATCCGCGGTGTTTATCCGGCACTCTATACTTAATATTTATTTACTACAATTATTAACTGATTTACGAATAGACTGCATTCTAAGCTCAACTAATCCTTAGGTGCAAAGAACTTTTTACTTTTATGAGCATTTAATATGTCACGTGAATATTCGCATGCTGTGAACAGATTTGAGGTCACATAAATACATTTATTTTAAGCAAAGCGTGCACAGTCATTATAACCATGATTAGCTCCAACTATGTCGGACTTATATTTTCAGGCGAGAAGAAGTGGACGCAGGGACCCTACGTCACGGAGGAGTACGCCCGGATATCCGGTCTGTCGGCCGAGTCCAAGTACGTGTTCCGGGTGTCGTGCCACAACCAGTATGGACAGAGTCCATTCAGTATGGCCTCCTTAGAGGCAGAGACGCTCGCTGCGGGTATGGACTTTTATTTTACGTGGATGATTTATTCGTGCCTCGTTCTGGAAAAAATGGGCTTAATGCATGTCCGTACAGTGGTGTCCCAGATTAGCCTGTGCAGAGCACACTTGCTTATCATAAACGACACTTTCCGCTTGTATGGTATGTTTAGTTTCAGGAAAGTCTCTATTTAGCGAAATTTCCGTTAAGTCGGAAAGTGTCGTCTGTGATATGCCTGTGCAGACTGCATAGACTAATCGGGGACGACACTTTTCGCACTTGCATTGAGTCTAGTTGTACACGCATGAGGCTCAATTTATGCTTTGTTACATTAAATATATAAACCAGCCCTCGTGTTCACAAAGCAAATTGAAATTGATTTTCGATGTCAGTAAAAAGTCTGTGAACACGGTGCCATATTTGAACGTATACGTATTAATAGACGAAGTAGGATATTTAAAGCGACATCATAAAGAACTATTCAGAACGCATCTTATTAGTTTAAAGTGTTAGTAACATTAAACTAATAGAATTATAAATAAGTGTTGTTATATATTTGTTCTTGTTATGTGTTTTTTTCTTATTTTGTTGATAGCACTTCCATCGCTTATATGTATATGAACGTTATTAGTCATGATTAGAGCTATGAATTATCGTCATGCGTCCCATACTTACTCTTGAGCTGACATGTCATATGTCACTTATTTCCACAGACGCGCCAACCGTGACGGTGTTCGGCGACCTACTTCCATTCATGCAGTTCACGAGCTTCGACAAGAACCAATTGACACTGCCGGCCCAGAGCCGCCGCGCGTCTCTGGCGCCGGAAGTCGCCGTCGAAGTCACGGAAGGGAGCCCGGAAGAGAGATACACCGTTTTCGAAAAGATAGCGAGGTTATTAAGGATGTTTAGAAACTGACTTTATTTTACTGTTATCGGAGGACCACGGTTTTGCCTCTGTTGAAACTAAAAGAAATTGTGTAAAGACGTATTAACTTAATATGCAATAAGTACTTATTGTTGTATTGTTATGACGATAGTATATTCAGATAAATATCTTCTTATTTAGTTATTGTAATGATGATATGTTGTATTATATTATTCAGGTGGTTCTTTCGCTGTTCGTTTTCATCACGCAAAGAAATTTAAAAGCAAATATGACATAGAACTTATTTTCTTTCGATAATGTTTCAATCACTTCGTCTTCGTTACAGCGGTACATATGGCGACTGCAAGATTTCCGTCAACAAAGAAACGAAGAAGCATTACATGACAAAAGTCGTACCATATAACAAGGATGAGCACGCCAGAATCACGCATGAGTTCGAAATCCTACGTCACCTGAGTCACGCCAACGTGATCGCCGTCGCCGATGCGTTTGTCGACGGCGCTTCGTTCCACGTGATGTACGAGAATCTCTGCGGCATGAACATCGTCCAGTACCTCAGCCTGCACAAGTCCTACAAAGAGGAACTGGTCGCAAAGATCGTACGACAGGTGCTCGACGCGCTGCAGTATCTGCAGTTTTTTGGTATAGTGCATCTTAATCTACAGCCTAGCAGCATTGTCATGGCAACGCGCCGGTGTCCGTTTGTGAAGATTCAGGACTTTCGTTTGGCCTCGAGACTGGTCGCGGGTGAAGGCAAGCGCGTACCAAAACAAGGGTATCCGGATTTTGTCGGTACGTATACTTGTATAGATATTTTAAACATTAATTATCAATGAGGATAACTCGTGGAACTAACAAGACCTGTTCCTAGGTGCTATTGTTATTAAAGTTTGACATTTCTGATGAAATATTATTTTACTCAAAGCATATATTAACGTTATTTGACGCTTGATTTTTACCCTCAACTTTATCTGATACTTTATCATTTATTATTATGCCCCCCCCCCCTTCGAAGAAGAAGAGGTATATTGCTTTGCACATGTCGGTCTGTCGGTCCGTCGGTCTGTCGGTCTGTCGGTCGGTCTGTCGGTCTGTCGGTCGGTCCGTCCACCAGGTGGTTTCTGGATGATAACTCAAGAACGCTTGGGCCTAGGAACATGAAACTTCATAGGTACATTGATCATGACTCGCAGATGACCCTATTGATTTTGAGGTCACTAGGTCAAAGGTCAAGGTCACGGTGACCTGAAATAGTAAAACTGTTTCCGGATGATAACTCAAGAACGCTTAGGCCTAGGATCATGAAACTTGATAGGTAGATTGATCATGACTCACAGATGACACCTATTGATTTTCAGGTAACTATGTCAAAGGTCAAGGTCACAGTGACCCGAAATAGTAAAATGGTTTCCGGATAATAACTCAAGAGCGCTTAGGCCTAGGATCATGAAACTTGATAGGTAGATTGATCATGACTCGCAGATGACCTCTATTGATTGTCAGGTCACTAGGTCAAAGGTCAATGTCACAGTGACCCGAAATAGTAAAATGGTTTCCGGATGATAACTCAAGAACGCTTATGCCTAGGATCATGAAACTTCGTAGGTAGATTGATAATGGCTGGCAGATGAGCTCTATTGATTGTCAGGTCACTAGGTCAAAGGTCAAGGTCACGGTGACCCGAAATAGTAAAATGGTTTCCGGATGATAACTCAAGAACGCTTATGCCTAGGATCATGAAACTTCATAGATACATTGATCATGACTCGCAGATGACCCCTATTGATTTTCAGGTCACTATATCAAAGGTCAAGGTCACGGTGACCTAAAATAGTAAAATGGTTTCCGGATGATAACTCAAGAACGCTAATGGCAACGATCATGAAACTTCATAGATACATTGATCATGACTCGCAGATGACCCCTATTGATTTTGAGGTCACTCTGTCAAAGGTCAAGGTCATGGTGACCCGAAATAGTAAAATGGTTTCCGGATGATAACTCAAGAACGCTTATGCCTAGGATCATGAAACTTCATAGATACATTGATCATGACTCGCAGATGACCCCTATCAATTTTGAGGTCACTAGGTCAAAGGTCAAGGTCACGGTGACCCGCAATAGTAAAAAGGGATCCGGATGATAACTAAAGATCGCTTAGGCCTAGGATCATGAAACTTGATAGGTAGATTGATCATGACTCGTAGATGACCCCTATTGATTTTCAGGTCACTAGGTCAAAGGTCAAGGTCACAGTGACAAAAACATACTCACACAATGGCTGTCACTACAACCGAGAGCCCATATGGGGGGCATGCATGTTTTACAAACAGCCCTTGTTTTACAATTTCCGTTCTAGGGTATTTCTCTGAATCGTGTTGTTATGTCATCAATATAAGATCACGCAACCTCTAAGGTACTGAATAATATTGCGAACTTATTCAAAACTATACCGTAAGTAACGTTTTCATTTCAGCCCCTGAAGTGCTAAAGGGGGACCCGATTGGTCTCACTACAGATGTATGGACGCTTGGCGCTGTTACATTTACATTGTAAGTCAATGTTTACTAATATAATTCTAGCAGCAATATTATAGCTTATTATATTTAGTTTGTGAGATTTATTTTTATTTTTTTAATTAGGTTTTATTTCTTTAATATCATTAAAAAATTGCGTAGCTTTTCTGTTTTTGTTGCTGTTGTCCATACAAATAAAACAAAGTAATATATTTTGTTTGTGTATTTGAAGTGTCTTTGATTCGTCCACGCACGCGTCTTCATAATCATACTCGGGTTTGTGACCCAGCACTCCTACGTATTACTAGGTTTTCTAAAGACACGGCGAATTTCGCATTTTGTTTACGTCTTAGTAATTTTTTTTATAATTTTACACTTATTCAGGTTGAGCGGTTTGTCCCCTTACGGCGGCAAGGATCTCGAAGAGACGCTGAGTCGTATCTTGTTCGACAGGTACGATAAACGAGACCTGTACGAAAACGTGACGAGCGAGAGCATAAAGTTCGTCACGGCGCTGATGAGGAGAGTGCCCAAGTAAGTTTGAGATTATCAAAGCCAGGTATGAAACATGGCATAACAAAGTCTGTTTAAATGGCCCTAAAAGAACTAAAGGGCCTAAATCACTTGTAGTGTGAGTTGAATGAATGTATAAATAAATAAATAAATAAATAAATAAATAAATAAATAAATAAATAAATAAATAAATAAATAAATAAATAAATAAATAAATAAATAAATAAATAAATGAATGAATGAATGAATGAATGAATAAATAAATAAATACATGTAAATAAATAAACAAATAAATAAATAAATAAATAAATAAATAAATAAATAAATAAATAAATAAATAAATAAATAAATAAATACATTCATGGATAAAAAATACATTAATACAATAATCAGTCTGTCGGTCGGTCGGTCAAACAACCAACAACAATCACTCCGTCGTTTTCTTTTGTTCGCTTTCATTAGACATGAAGACATTAAAATGCAAAAATATGGAATCTATACAATAGCAATATACATGGTTAAGGTCTTGTTAACCTCACTTAATAAGCTTACATGTTTTAACACTAAGCATCCTCTACGCGTCTGTTCAGGAACCGCCCAGTGGTCAGCAGATGCCTGGACTCCCAGTGGCTGCAGTTCTCTGACAGCATGGTGACGTCGCGTAGCTCCCGGGTGTTCAAGACCGACCGCCTGCGCGCGTTTGACGAGTGCTATCAGCGGCTACGGGCCGATCCGGCATACCGCGTAGATACGGTCGACATTGACACTCTTCCTAAGGTATGGGCACCATTTCGTTGTATAGTCCCGCTATTTGGTGCGGTATTCGAAATTTCATTTGACTTGTTTTACAATTTGCAGGAAAAAATTCTTTGTGTATTTTAATTATTTCTCTGTACAAATCGGTATCGTACTTGATAATTAACGCCGGTTGCCTTTACCAGATCCTTTATCCGATTCGATACAGCTTCGTTGTGAACATTTCACTAATTGATTCCGGACATTCTAAAATTCTTAAACATGTAACTTGTTTATTTTGAAGTTATATATTTTTGTTATTTTACACGGCCGTTAATCACGCGCGACACCTCTTTTTTGAGATGCATTAATAAATGAGCCAATGCAACTTCCGAGGTGGCGCTCAGGCCCGGATGCTTTGAAATTTCATGGATAATTTTACAGGGTTTAGGTTTTATATGTTTTTTTCAACATATTTCGCTTTTTTATAAATCGGACTATGTAGAGCGATTCAGCGAAGATTGATTCATCCAAACATATACAGATACGTACATGCTCAACCCATTTAAAAACGTGAGAACCTTTATAAGGTGTGGCGTGGTGGAGTTTAAAAAAAAAACATTTCGATGAGTTTTTCCAGTGTGACGAGAAAATGTCCACCCAATTAAATCGCTAACGATTGCGTACAACACACATTAGATGCTGCATACACAGAAATATTGGTATCTTGCCGAAGTAGTAGATAATTTGCATTTTTCCAAATGAGATGGAGCCAATGCTTAGGAGGTGGCGCTAATGATAGGAGGTGGTGCCAATTCAGAATGTATAAATGAACAGTCGTATCGCAATGACATTATCACATGACGACCAATTGATAGATAATGTTATTTGTTATATTAAATTTATTTTTCAACGTACATACGAAGGCCCAAATCCTTACATAACATAAACACAATCGATAATAAATAAGATGTATTTTTTTTAAATAAATAAGTGATCAACTCAATTGAGAAGTCACCAACATGAATTAAACATATTGAACGCTGTATACGAAAATTTTGCAATGCTCAATAAAACCAATAAATTAATGTTCAACATTATCAAAATAATTCATCGACATCAATATTTATATACCGTATGATAATTCACGTAATAAATATAAGATAATGCTTCCTCTTGAAACTATTATGTGTGACCCTTAATCCAAATGCTTAATTTGTTAAAAGGCCAATGTCAACGAATCTAAATAAGGCTCATTTACGCTGTTTTTCCCACTATCAACTCCAAAAACTGAAGATAGCTCGGTCTTTTCCGTTAACTTATTTGTATAATACATTTTAAATGTTGTTATCTTACAAAAACAAACGTTTAAATCCACCAAGACAATACTAGAAAACTACTTTTTCTAATAAAAAATGTACGACTCAAATGTGCTGAAGTAGTCAACTTACAAAAAATAATGTAAGTCCTGTAAACATAATAGAAACCTTAACTAAAAATAGTTCACTTTAAAAAGCTATACATGTTCATTGGCGCCACCTTCTAATTTGTGCGCCACCTCATTGGCATCTTCTCCGTCTCTTTTTGAAAAATGCAAATTTATCAATTAGATAGGCTAGAAGCCGATGATTTTGTGCACGCATTAACTTGTACAGGTTCAAAGCAATCGTTTTATGTAATGAGCGATTTAATTGGCAGGGAATTTGCTCGTCACACAGACAAAATTAATCGATTTGCTTTTACGAATTCTACCATGCCACAACTTATACTGATCCTCACGTTTCCAAATGGGTTGTGATGGTATGTTTCTGCACATTTTAGATAAATTTATAATCGCTCAATCGCACTAAATTGGCTGATTTTATAAAAAAAATAATGCAAAATGTGTTGAAAAACATATTAAACATTATCACCCTGTAAAATTATCCGTTAAATTCCAAAACATCCGGGCCTGAGCGCCACCTCTGAAGTAGCATTGACTAATTTATTAATGCATCTCAAAAGAGAGGTGGCGCGCGTGATTAACGGTCGTGTTTTAGTTAAGAATCAAAGATGCTTGCTTGTTTAACTTGTAGATTTCATTTAAAGTTGTTTATATATTTCAAATGAAAACAAAGGTGTCCACAAATATAAACATTCAAATTGTCTCGCAAATTAAACTAAAGTTTCACATAAAGATCTATGCTACTTTTAAGGCAATCTCCTTAGTTGGAATTTCAGCCAAATAATTGAAAACAATCATCATATGTTGGGGCAGTGTTAGTCGCGATTACTTGAATGCATGTACTTATAACTACACATGTAAACAAAATGCTTTACTCATAAGCATGATTGCAGTTCTAGGTGTAAAATTTTCGAGTTTTAATATAATTATGCGAGTGTTTAATAACTATATAACTATGCATAATCTACTTACTTCACGTTTTGATATTTGGCTTTGTTATATATTTTGAAATGCAATTAATACTTCAAATGGATTATTAATCGCATAGTACTGTTTAACATATGCACATAATAAATGCATTTGCTTATATTAATATTATAATCTTAGCTTTATTAAACCAATTTTTAAAGCAATTTATGGATTCGTAACACGATACTAATATTTCTTAAGCACATACATAACTAAGTAGAACGGTGTAGATAATAGTATAGTTACTTTTTTCCAGCCTAAAGCAGGACCAATGATCAAGCCGCTTTTAAGCGCCAAAATAGTTAATAAGTACGAGGAAATGATGAAAAAGAGAAAGAATCAAACAATGTATAATTCAAACATGTCTCGAGAAGAAGTAGCTGCCGAAATCGCGTTATCTCTCGAGTCAGACAAAACTCTGTTGAGTAAGAATACTGAAGCAATCGGGACGGTTCCTGCTAAAACTGAAAATGTTAATAAGAAGACAAGTAGCATAAAACCATTTGAACGAGAAGCTGAAAAATCAGTTGCCGTTAGGACGGTTGATGTTGATAAAGAATCTGTTACGGCATTGGACTCAAAATTAAACAAGATGTTGGTACAGAAGCCCTAAATGCAAAAGCAGAAAGATTAGTTTCTTCAAAACAGGCTGTGAGCGAACAGTCAAACGATTCAGTTACCCAACCACTTTCAAATGTGCTTCTCAGGACACCAACTGAGGGAGAAATTAATAAAAAGATCGCATTAGGAGCTGCTAATCAAACAGAAGCAGTTTCAGCGACGAAGGGAGTAACTGATACACAAGTTGAAGGAGTGTATAATGAGAAAAAAAATGCTAATATATTGACAGAACAGTCAGTAAAGTCCGTCACAGAACAAGCAAGAGAAATGAGTTTACAACAGCCAGTCAAGTTAGAGACGAATGAAGTTGTAAAACAGCCAGGAGAATCAGTAACTAATAGCGTTACAGCATCGTCGACAGAAGTTGTTTCAAAACAACCAAAGGGGGTATTGAGTAACATTAGAAGTTTTGAACGGTCAGAAGATGCCGCTGGTACTAAAGAAACAAATGAGCAGAGTAGTGCTAATATATTTACTGATAAGTCAGAAAGGTCCACAACAGAACAAGCGAAAAAAATGAGTTCACAACAAGCGGTCAAGTTAGAGACGAATGCAGTTGTAAAACAGCCAGGAGAATCAGTAACTGATGGCGTTCCCTCATCGTCGAAAAAAGTTGTTTCAGAACAACTGAAGGAGGAATTGACTAACATTAAAGGTTTTGAACGGTTAGAAGATGCCGCTGGTGCTAAGGAAACAAATGTTAAGGAAACAAATGTTAAGGAAAAGTCGAGTGAGCAGAGTAATGCTAATTTCGGTACTGATAAGTCAGAAAATTCCGTAACAGAAAACGCGAAAGAAATGAGTTTACAACAAGCGGTCAAGTTAGAAATGAATGAAGTTGTAAAACATCAAGGAGAATTAGTAACTGATGGCGTTAATGAATTGTCGACAGAAGTTGTTTCAGAACAACCAAAAGAGGTATTGAGTAACATTAAAGGTTTTGAACGGTCAGAAGACGCCGCTGGTGCTAAGGAAACAAATGTTAAGGAAAAGTCGAGTGAGCAGAGTAATGCTAATATAGTTACTGATAAGTCAGAAAGGTCCGTAACAGAACAAGCGAAAGAAATGAGTTCACAACAAGCGGTCAAGTTAGAGACGAATGAAGTTGTAAAACAGCCAGGAGAATCAGTAACTGATGGCGTTACCTCATCGTCGACAGAAGTTGATTCAGAACAACCAAAGGAGGTATTAAGGAACATTAAAGGTTTTGAACGGTCTGAAGATGCCCCTGTTGCTAAGAAAAAAAACGTTGAGGAAATGTCGAGTGAGCAGAGTAATGCTAATATAGTTACTGATAAGACAGAAAGGTCCGTCACAAAACAAGGGAAAGAAATGAGTTCACAACAAGCGGTCAATGTAGAGACAAATAAAGATATAACACAGCTAGGAGAATCAGTAACGGATGGCGTTACCGCATCGGCGACAGCAGTAGTTGCAGAACCGCCGAAAGAAGAGGATGACATCACAAATCATGTTGACCAGACAAATGAACGGACCTTAGTCACACAACAGGCGGTGAAAATTTCTGAACAGTCGGCCGAGTTAGGGACAAACAAAATTGTTAATCAGACAGGCGAATCAGTAACCGATGGCGTTGCGGCAATGTCGCCAAAAGTTGTTTCAGAGCAATCAAAAGACATTATTGAACATTTGGATGAAACGTTATCAGAATTTACGGCACGTTTGGCCAAACAGCAACAAATGTCTCGCAAAGAATTGTCGAAAAAAGGTGTATCAGAACAGCAAACAAAGATAGCGAGTAAGGGTAAAGGTTTTGAACAGTCCGGAGATTCCGCTATTGCTAAAGAAACAAACGTTAAAGGAGAGTCGACAGGGCAGAATAATGCTAATACATTGACAGAACAGTCGGATAGGTCTGTCACAGAACAAGCAAGAGAAATGAGTTCACAACAACCGGTCAAGGTAGAGACGAATGAAGCAGTTAAACAGACAGGAGAATCAGTCACGGATGGCGTTACGTCAGAAGTTGCAGAATCGCCGAAAGAGGTAGATAACAATAACATATGTGTTGAACAGCCAGAAGAATCCGTTTTAACCAATGTGACACCAGTAACAGGAGAATCGACTGAGCAGAAGAATGCTGACATAGTGTCTAAACAGCCAGAAACATTAGTCACAAAACCGTCGAATGAAATGACTCCAGAACAGTCGGTCGTGTTACAGACAAACTCAGTTGATAAACAGACAGGAAAACCAATAACTGATGGCATTACGGCATCGTCGGTGGCAGTAGTTGCAGAACCGCCGAAAGAGGAATATGCTATAACAAAGGAGACATCAGTAACTGGAGAGTCGACTGAGCAAAAGAATGCTGATATAGTGCCTAAACAGCCAAATACATTAGTAATAGAACATGCGAGAGAAATGATTTCAGAACAGTCAGTCGTGTTAAAGACGAATGAATGTGTAAGACAGACAGCATCGTTGACAGCAGCAGTTGCAGAACTGCCGAATGAGATAGATAATAGTAAAACATTTGTAGACCGAACAGATGAATCAGCTATGACCAATGTGACACGCGTTAATGGCGAGTCGAGTAATCAGATGAATGCTAATTTGATATCTGAACAGCCAGATACATTATTCACAGAACAGGTGAGAGAACTAATTTCAGAACAATCGGCCGTGTTAAATACGAATAAAGTTGTGACACAGACAGGAGAATCAATCAATGTGCAATCGTCAGAAATTGCTCCCGGCCAGCTAGGAAAAGGTAATATAATTCAACAGTCAAACGAATCAATGAAGACACATAAGACTGAAAACACAGATCAACTGTTCGAGTCAAAAATATTAGATGCGGAAAAAGTAACTGTTGAGAAGCATACAACAACAATTAGGTGAATCGATTAAAGAACAAACCACTGAATCTATCACTAGAAAGTCGGTCGAGGCAACACAAATAAACGAGGTGATTGTTGAACAACAACTGGAATTAGTTACGGAATCGACGAATGAGTCGGTAAACAAACAATCAACTGCGGTAAAAGATGAGTCAGTTAATAAGAAGCTAGAACAGGCATCAGATACTAGAATCAATTTATTTGATAAAGAATTAAAGGAAACAGGTGTTGACAAAACAATTGTTGAAGAGCCGACAAACGCCATCGTTCAAAAAGAAGTAAATTTAGCCGTCGAGCGATGCACAGAAAATGTGACGGATAAGCCACTGGCCCCAATTGTGGATGAAACAGAAAGCTTCGATATTACTCATGAAGAGCCTCGATTAAATCAGTCCACTTTGAAAGTAGAAAGCAGTTCACACGGAAACATGTTGTCGAAAGACAATGTCGATGGCTCCATGTTCTCGAGACTATCGGATGTTCAAGAACATACAAAAACATCGCTTGCAAATCCTGAAACCTATAAAGGAAGTCAGTGAAACTTCGTCGGCCGAGAAGACAAGTAAAACGGAAACTCAAACCGCGCCGCGTGAACATATTTCGGTAGAAGAATCGACTATTGAAGACACTAATAGTATCAAGAGCAGCCAAAAACTCGAACAAAATGAAATCAATATCAAAGAAAGTCTCCAGACCGAACATGTCGTGTCTGCTGGAAATGTTAAAATGGAAAGTTCCGCCACAGTTTCTGAAACTGAAACAAGTTTGACCGTCTCTGCGTTGGAACACAATCGTGAAACGCTTTCTGTAGCTACTGAACAAAGTGTTTCAAGACAAATCGTTCAAGTGATTGAAAGTGAAAGCTCTAACAAGTCATTTGCATCTATTACCGAATCAACTCTATTTGAAAGTAATACATCTAGTTTGGAAACCACTATGACAAAGACAATACAGAACACTACAGCTTCCAGTATAGAAGACGGCGTAGCCTCTGTCAGCGTCTACGTGCGTGATGGAAGGAGCATGGAGGAAATATCTTCAATCAACATTGCGATGGAAAGCGAAGCTATGTTCAAAGCTTATCTTCAAAGCCAGATTAAAACGTTCATTTCTCAAAAGGACACGTTGATCACCCACGAAACTGCGGATGTTGGAGTGATGGAATATGTGAGTTTAGAAGGGGCGGGCAACGTAGTACAGAACGCAAATGTCACGAAGACGGCTAAAGTAACTGAATCGCGAGAAACAGTTCGCGAATTCGAAATCAACGATGATGAGTTAGAGGAGATGAAGAAGGAAATTCTTGAAGATATACAAGTTCCATCAGCGGACTGTGGGAAATATCTTCTCGGTTCGCACGAAGAAAAGGTATATGACATGTCGGTACCCTGAGTGAAAATCCTTCCAGCGTGTGTAAATGGGTGAGCATTTGTAATCTCCTTGAACAATATGTTCAAACTGTTTGACCAGACCAAGGAATGAACCACTGTCGGTTTCCTCTTTTTCCGCCGAATCTTCCAAGAATGTGTCATTATCAAATACATTTCTCCAAAAAATATATTGATGAGTTTGCATGTTTTTGTTTAGGTTTTGAACCTTATGTATGTTTATTTTAATTTCAATCAGTTCAGCTGAATTTGGAACGTTTTACTTTTCAGTTTTACGAATGGATGACACAGAGCGCATGCAAAGTTCGTTCACAAGCATGTACATATTTTCCCTTGTTTTGACGATGCATATTTATTACACTCAATTCTGTTTATATCCTTAATATATATTTGTTATACATAAGTGACCAAACGCTTGTACAAAAGACTTAAATGCAAGTTTCAGTATATTTATTTTTCAAAAATTTAAATATTGCTCTAGAAGATATTTTCGAGCAGAAAATCTGTCATTATTTAGGATTACTAGAATTCTTAAATATGATGTGTTTTTAGAAATATGTTTCAATGTATAGCTTTGCAGTAATTGTAATTCATAAAATATAATATGTGTCTTGTTCTGTGAAAAATGGGAAAACTGCATGTGCGTAAAGTGTCGTCCCAGATTAGCCTGTGCACTCCACATATGCTAATCAGGGACGACACTTTCCGTTTTATGGTATTTTTTGTTAAAAGGAAAGCCGAAAATCTTGTTTAGGCGGAAAGTGTTGTCCCTGATTGGCCTGTGCGGACTGCACATGCTAATCTGGGACGACACTTTACGCACATGCATTATGCCCAGTTTTCTCAGAACCCGACTTATATAATTTTATACGATTGTACAGGTAAGTAGTTCCCCAGTATTTTCATATTATTCGCGCATCTGCCGTATGATAACAAGTACGAGTTAACTCTTTCGTTTTAATGTTTAACACATTATTATAGTCATTCAGTATGAGCGTCTGTTAAAACAGCGCATTAAATGTATTGCAGCCAAACGAAGAAGAAATCGCAGGGCAGGTGAAATATATGGACGATGCCTTGATGTTTTGCTAGTGGGTGTAAGTTAATGATTTGTGTTCGATTCGAAATTTAACTAAGTCCGACAAAAAAGATATAATTATTACGTGAGAAAACGTTTCTCACTTTTATTTCAATTGCTAGTTGTCCGCTTCTTTAAGCGCCATTTAAGTCATGAGTCAGGAATAAATATGTGGACGTACGTACGTTTTGCTACCCGATATCCTGATATGTCAATTTTTAGTATAAAAGCACGATAAGCTTACATATATTTACTTGACCAGTACTACTTAATGTAAAAATAGAAAATAGTACTATCTGTATTTTTGCATATGAATAGTTTGTGCCTACTTCTAAATTGCTGCTTCATTCTTTAATAATCGACATGAATGAATGAGGGATTAATATTGTTGCATTATGACAACCACATTCTATTTTATAAATTAACACTGACAAATCACAATTTGTTTGATGTTTTGTTGGTAAAATGTCGAAGAGTTGGATTGTTCTGTCTTCAAATGATTAGCTGGTAGAATGAACACCGAACCAACACCAAGTTATCTGGTACGATCAACACCAAACCAACACCAAGTTATCTGGTACGATCAACACCAAACCAACACCAAGTTATCTGGTACGATCAACACCAAACCAACACCATGTTACACGTTAGTGTCAACACAAGACCAAAATCGTATTAGCAGTTTGAAATACGTGCATTGGAGATGAGGCATGGGAGCACTTTGTGGAAATATTCATACATAGAGCCTGACTATCTAAGGCGGAAGGACATTGCTTTGAATAACGTGTAGTTAGTTATCATATATAACGTATACTGTAAGGTACACTGAAATACTCTTGTGGATAGAATTTGTGTAAATAACGACCTAAATTGAATAAAGGGTATATGGTTATAATATATTAAATTAAGCACAAATGCTTTGTCATATGTGTAGATGTCAATAATATACAACATTAACGGACAAAATGCTTTAATTTCGTGTAGATTATTATGATATATTTTCTGGAAAGGAAAACACTTTGAACTAATTTATATGATCTGTTCAAGTAAAATATAGTGTGATCCAATAGTATGTAAGTCATCAAGCATTCGTGTATAAAATGTGTATATAATTAAATTGTAAATGTATTTTAATCAAATAAAGTACTCGTGTGTATTACATGTAACGTTGTCCCTAGTTAGTAAACCTTACACATATATGTACATTTGTATAAGTAGTTTGCACAATGGTTTTATCATGAACACGTATCAACTACATTTTATTATTGCACAAATAATTATTTTCTTGTCTTCAATCCACACAGAGCTCAATCAGAAGTCTATTTTAATCTATTTTCTTCAAAAGAAATTGAATCTTTTATTTCGCGGTATATAACTAAGGTGTCATATTCCCATAATTTCCGTTAAAGATCGTCAGCATATTGGTTGCGGGAATATAAATGAAGTGCATCCATGTTTGGACACAATTTTTGTTATACAATATGTACTATTCACGAGCACAATGAACGATATTATGACGTAATTATGTCACATGATCACTAAATATATCAATCTGTGTTTTTCATTGCCTGTATGTCAGATAATAACACACACATATATATAGGACCTATATTTCACAAAGTTACGTTTAGTATTTGATCTTTATAGAGATACATTCAGGTACTTTATAACATGAATGTATGTTTTATATATATGCATGTTTTGTTAAATTACTGTAATAGTCAAAGTTATATTTACACTCAATAATAATTATTATAATCTGGTTGGTAAATTATACTACATCTATCTATCTATCGTAGTTTGTTGAGCTTTGTATACAGTATTGTTACGCGATGCTAAGTTTATTTTTTGCTTTTACTTATATGTTAATATTTTTTACAAGAAAATATTAGTTTAGTTTTTGAAGTTATCATTTATGTATACACACAATTATTGATCGTTACCCATTTAACCATCATTCTAGCGAAACTGTAAAAGTTGTTTGAAGTAAGTATATACTTTGTACAAAAATATCTTGCCTTAGTGTTATCCTATGTTTACATGATAAGTAACTCCGTGTGTTATAGTTTTATATTCAAAAGTGTTGGTAGCATTTATTTTTTACTTGAAATAATAAGAGCGTGTATACTGTATTAAGTGTTTGAAGTGGCTGGCGTTTTATGTTTTGTTTCGTTTAGAACCTTATTAAACCGTATATCTAAAATTGTGTCTGTTGTATATTTTGTCGATATTACTTACATCTAATCGAGAAAGTGCATAGTTTGTATACCCATCCCTTCCCCTGACTGAACTTACTTCCGGTTCGGGGGAAACACATGACAGTATGTCCGTACGAAAGCAACGCTTCTTGTAGTTAGCAGAAAACGACAAACAAGATTGTATATGGAACATATGTTGTTAGTACGACATGTGGATTACTATGTTATTCGTGCAAAATACAATTACATTCGACGATGTATGAACATTTTTCTGAAGTGCTATTATACCAGCAACGTTTTCGATGAAAATACGGAGTCAACAATTGATTTCGATTGTGTTTGGTAAAATATTATTGAATATGAGCGTAACGTTAAACGATGCTGCATATATCTATAATGTTATAATGGTAGCAAATAAGTACAATACTAAGTTTGTAATATGAAAAGTATTAAACGCATGAGACATTACCTGAAAAAACTGTTATTTAAACACGCTGGTCATTTATTGAAAGAAAGCGACCAGTTGCAGGACACCCGATACGACTCGAGTTAGTCTGTTCAACAGGCCTTAGGTTAACGGAGTTAGCCTGTACGGACAGGCAATGGTATTACCATCATACCATTTGGTATGGGGTTAGCCTGTAGATAACCTGGATAAAAGATCTATAAATAAATAGGTTATTTATAGATGACGAAGGAAAAGGGATTAGGTCACGGTATCTCGATCTCTCAATTATTATTGAAAATAATGAAGAAAAACGCCCTTTTAGGTCTTGAACTTAATAAATATGTGAAATATGGAATGCAAATATTAATTTTATTCAAGAAATTTAGAACATTTTAAGATTGAATATAATAAATGCTAAAGTGAATCTATCTTGTTACCGCGTGGTTTATTTGAAATACCTGTGAAATGTACAATAGATTCATAATATTGAAAAACACTATGCATTTGTTGATACATGTAGTTAAATTATATTTAAGTATGCAATAGCAAAAATAATAACAAACAAAAAGTATGAACGTAATTTTATTTAATTATTTTTTTAATTATTTACCCATCTATTTATCTAATTATTAATTAATTCATTCATTTATACTTCCATCCGTCCGTCAGTTCGTCCATCCGTTTGTTTGTTCGTTTGTGACGTTCGTGCGTTTGTTTATTGTTTGTTGGTTGGTTGGTTCGTTCTTTGGTTCGTTCCTCGGATCGTTCGTTTGTTTGTTCGTTTGTTTGTTCTTTTGTTATTTCGTTCTTTTTTGATTTTGGTCTTTGGTTAATTTTTTTTTTTCGTTTGTTCGTTCGTTCGTTCGTTCATTCGATCATTCATTCGTTCGTTCGTTCATGCATTTATTCATTCATTTATGTATTTATGTTTGTTTGTTTGTTCATGAGTTCGTTCGTTTGTTCATCCATCCATCCATCCATCCATCCATCCATCCATCCATCCTTCCATCCTTCTTCCTTCCTTCCTTCCTTCCTTCCTTCCTTCCTTCCTTCCTTCCTTCCTTCCTTCCTTCCTTCCTCAACCCTTCCGTCCTCCCACCTCCCCTCCTCCCGCCCTCCCTCCCCTCCCTCGCCTTCCCTCCTCCTTCCATCCTCCCTCCCTCCCTCCTCCCTCCCTCCCTCCTCCCTCCCTCCCTCCATTCCTTCCTGTCTCCTCCTCCCTCCCTCCCTCCCTCTCGTCGCTCCCTCTCTCCCGTCCTCCGTCCCATGCCCTCCAGTCCCTCCTCCGTCCTCCATCTCCTCCGTCCCTCCCTCCGTCCCTCCCTCCGGCCCTCCCTCCTTCCGTCACCTCCCTCCTTCCCTACCTCCGTTCCTCTCTCCCGTCTGCCCTCACGCCGTTCCTCCTCCGTTCCTCCCATCCGTCCCTCCCTCCCACTTCACGACCTCCCTCCCTCCATTCCTTACTTCCTCCTCCTCCCTCCCTTCCGCTCCCCTCCCGCCCTCCACCTCCTTCCCTCCCTCCCTCCCTCCCTCCCATCCCTCCTCCCTCCCTCCCTCCCTCCCTCCCTCCCATCCATCCAGCCAGCCAGCCAGCCAGCCATGCCAGCCATTTATTCATTCATTCATTTTTTGATGTATTTAATAATTTATTTACTTATTTTGTGTTCAACCTTTTAGCTTTTTTTAGTAAATTAAATGTATTAATTTTCTTTTTAAATATATTGTTGTAACAAACATACAAAATAAAATTATGTAAAACGTTCTAAATTGAAATAGTGTAAATTATTAAAATTAAATAGAAATAACATCGGTGAAGTTCCGTGGGTGCTTTTCACAGTATAATACAAGTTTAAACTCTCACATACCAGGAAAAAAATTTAATGCACGTTATTAAATAACTTAATAATTTGGGCGCAAAGTTGGTTTCTATCACAGCACATACCACATTTGAAATAAACATTCGCTTGCAAGACATTTAATTGGACAAAGATGCAATTATAGTGCTTTATAAAATACGATTTTAAGCCTCAACTTATCTGTTGACTTTTAAGTAAGATATCATCTGCCTCCATAGGATGTTTATTAGTTGTTTTATTATTTACTTAATTGTATGTGTCGTCCTCAGTTGTCTCCAGGTGTCTAGAAAATCACTTCTTTGATGTCATCTATACTCTTCAATTAACTAGTCAACGGCGCTATTTTCAGACGATTTTTTATTTCAAAATTGGATTCCATATTATTTTGGCCATGCTTTCTAAACATACATGTTTCAACAATAAAACAGCGGAAGTCTACACTGTGTATTAGCAACCTGCTGTGGTGATCCCTTTCTTATCTATTTGTGCGTAAAGTTATCTGATATAGATCAGACATCGGCCGGCTATTAGTCTGACTTAAATTGGTTGTGATCCCTAAATCTTATCCATTTGAGCGTCAAGTTCATTCATATAGATCAGACATCGACCGGCTCCGTTATATAGTAGTCTGACTTAAATTTTCTGTCGTAAAGTACAGGTTAGATTGTAACGCAAGTAGTCATACATGTGTGATTAGAATGTGTGGAAAGACAACTGCGTCTAAATGAAATACTTAAATACCATATAGTTCAATTTTTGAGAACAGACGTATGCTACATACATAATATGCCATATGACTGATATGAGGACGCATAGAACAGTGCTTAATGTACTTCAAGTTATATGTGCGCACACAAGTGTTTAGTTTGATTACTTCCAATATGGTTATCTTTCCCGGCAAATACTATAATTAAGTGTATAAAAGTGCACGGGAAATATGATATGCCCTTTTTAATGATTTATAAATTATATCAGCAGGACTTCAAACTGTCATACGTAAATATACAATACACTACATAAAACATTTGATGTGTTTGATATGCGACTTAAAACTTAAAAAATCAGTAATTTAAATATAACGTTTTATTTCAACCTTAATTTTCACGATCGGGATATGTACCGAGCATCGTTAAAAAAGGATACATCTTGCTACCATTTTCGTTGTTTCATAAAAAAAACACATGTTAAAGAGTCAATTGCTTTAGTAAATTAACACCTATAGTTTTTATGTAATTTCGTACTAAATCTTCAAACTAAAGACAGTCACACTTCAGATAATCAATATACTTTTAATATAAATTTAAACGAAGAAAGAGTCAAATAAATAACCTGTGGCATTTGTTTTCGCAGTCTCGTTGTTATTGTTAAGCAATATAAATTACAGTTATCACCATTATTAAAAGGGGCTTTATCGCATTAAGGGTCCAATAAACAGGACAATGTTGCATGACACACCGACATCAATCACCCTGTCGGCATGATATGTCATAAATGACCCAAGGCATTTTTGTAACTTCATTCAACATGCATTTTGTTTTAACGTGGCAGCATTAACATAATATACATTTAATGTAATACAATACAAATAATACAAAATATATAAAGAAATGATATAAAAAATAAAAAATAAAAAAATGATGATAATGATGACGATGATAATGATGATGATGTTGTTGTTATTGTTGTTATTGATGATGATGATGATGATGATGATGATGATGATGATGATTACGAACGCAGAAAAGCTCGAACGCACAAACGAACGAACGAACAAACAAATTGACGGACGCATGAACGAACGAACAAAATAACAAACGAGCGCACGAACGACCGACCGACAGGCCGACCCGCTCGCTCGCTCGCTACTGACTGACTGAGTGACTGAGTGACTGACTGAGTGACTGAGTGACTGAGTGACTGACTGACTGACTGACTGACTGACTGACTGACTGACTGACTGACTGACTGACTGACTGACTGACTGACTGACTGACTGAAAGAAATTACGAACGAACGAACGAACCAATAAACCAATGTACAAGCCCGTGTACGCACAAACGGAATGAATAGATAAATAGATAGATAAATAAATAAATAGATGAATGAAGAAAGAAAGAAAGAAATACATGAACGAATGAATAAACGCATGAATGAACGCATAAACGAACGCATGAATGAATGAAAAAATAAATAAAATAAATAAATTCATAAAAAATACATTAATACATAAATAAATACACGATTGAATGAAACCCTGTTCTATTTACAATAATTGGATTATTATTTTTGGTATTTTATACTTAAATATAATCAAACTATAAACAAATCCCTAGTGCTTTCAAAATTATTAATCTATTCACTGTCAGTGTGCAATATATTTAATCTTAAAATGTTCTAAATTCATTGATTAAAAAATAAATTTATAACCAATATTTCCATTCTTTATTGGTTTAAGACCTAAAAAGGCGTTTTCTTCATTATTTTCAATAAATAATCGAGAGATCGAGATACCGTGACCTAATCCCTTTTCCTTCGTAATCTATAAATAAACTATTTATTTATAGATCTTTTATCCATGTTATCTACAGGCTAACCCCATACCAAATGTTATGATTGTAATACCATTGCCTGTCCGTACAGGCTAACTCCGTTAACCTAAGGCCTGTTGAACAGACTAACTCGAGTCGTATCGGGTGTGCAGGAACTATAAAGGTTAACGCAACGCGATTGGGTTAGGTCACTACAATATTGTCGCACTGTCGTCATCGTTTTTTCGCATTGTCGCCATCGTACTATCGCGTTCTCGCATTGTCGCCATCGTACTATCGCGTTCTCGCATTGTCGCCATCGTTCTATCGCGTTCTCGCATTGTCGCCATCGTACTATGGCGTTCTCGGATTGTCGCTATCGTACGATCGCGTTCTCGCATTCTCGCCCTCTGGATTTTAATGTGTAATCACGATGGTCCTAACGGTATTCCATACCCCTCAGTGGAACGGTGAACGCAAAGCATTGGGGTTTTCATAGTTTCAGAACTTCATACAAGCACTCACACGCCCAGAATGAACCACACACAAAACTTATTGGTAAATAGTTGTCACTACCATCAGCATTGCTATTCAAATCCAAAAGTAAAACAACTACATGTATACGAAAGTATAAAGAAACAATAAGAAAAAAACTCCTCAAATAAAACGTTATCATACGTGGACATACATACAACTGAATTTCTGAATTAGTTAATGTCAACAAATGCATTAGAACTTTAAATTTCTGGCACGGAAACGTCGGATATAATTTAAAATACAGATCAGTTTAGATTACCGGAATAAACCCCCTTCGGAAGAAACCCCCTTCGCTAAAAACGGCAGGGCGGAAGAAACCCCCTTTCATAGTTTGCATACGCGGAAGAAACCCCCTCGCTAGTTTTGCATAGGCGGAACAAACCCCCTTCGAGTTTTCAGACAGGCGGAATAAACCCCCTTCGTGTTTTCAGACAGGCGGAATAAACCCCCTTCCTAAGTGTTAAGTCTTTCCCGCAGAGGTAGTAAAACTCGAACGATTCCCCAATACATCCGTTTCAACCCGACTCTATTACTGCATTCTTGCTACTTTTCAAGTTTATATTCATTTCCCGACCGATAATCCCGTTTATAAAATTTTTAAAGCACTTTCTGGTAAATATTAACGATAAAAGCTCTCAATATTTTCTTTAACACAAACCTTGCCATTTTTTCTCATGTATCGGCTTAAGTGACTATTTATAGACTTGATGAAATATTCCCTCCGAACATGCATCAATGCCCTGACTAGTTGTGTGCTTGTTACAACGCTTAATACACCAACGCTTTATACGCTGCATAATTTTCGCGCCCTTTTTATTGAGAAAAAGAGTCAACACAAAATAGAATTAACACTGCAAAAATATTTCAACGTTGCGGTAACATTTACATTCGGAAGTGTGTTTCGTATTAAAAACACGTTAACACCAACTTACGGGATTGTGTTTCGGATTTACAATAAAGAAGTGTACCGGCCGTTTGTTCACAAGCTGTTAATGAAGTTGTTAATGATACACACTAAATATTCAATCTGTGAAACTCAAACATCGTTATCGTGATAATTGAATGAAGGTGCGAAAATCTGAATAAAGCAGTGTACCGGCCATTTGTTCACAAGCTGTGAAGAATTAATCAAAATGGTAATAAAACGAATAATTGAAAATGGGGGTAAAATTATTATTGAAGGATAAAATAGACAAGAATAGAATGAAATATATTAACATTTATTTACAAAGAGCAAGCAAGCATATACTAGAAAACATTAAACAAATTGTTATTGCAAAAAAAAGGACACGCATTTAATGATAAAACAGGCATATATTTACATTTATTTACAAAGATCTCAAACAAGCATATATTAAAAAGCAACAAACAATTTGTTGTTGAAAAAAGACACGCATTTATTAACGATAAACAGGCATATATTTACATTTATTTACAAAGATCAAAGCATTCCCTAAAATCACTCAATTATAGCCGAATGCTATAGCCGATGGCCTTCAGGAACTCACGGATGGTCTTCTCACCAGTGCTGTATTGTTGACACAAAGTCAACAGCGTTATTTGATGAGCCGTCCTGATTTTCCTTTTCTGTTTGGATGACTGCTGGCCTCTCGCATGTCGCATTACATCAGCCTCCACCATCGCCGCATCGCCTTCTATACACTTGATGGCTGTAATAGAAAAGAACATAAACATGATAAATAATTTTTTTTGAGACATATACGAGAGAAAAAAATAATTTAACATATTAATGTAAACCTATCAAATTATGAGCGATTTATGCTTTATGTAAATATATGAAATGTCGATAATGAAAATCAAATATGTACATATTTCGTACCTGTCCAGATTGACGGGTTTTTGTGGCCAACCAACTTGCCGAAACCGTTGTTCCACCCTTCACATACGTTGTTCGTCCTCTCACGACCGGCCATCGTACTGTCGTGTACATTCCACACTGCAGGCTGGAATCTCGGCGCTGTCCTCCGGAACTTCATTCGGTTGTCAGACATCACCATTCTGAAAATAAAAGCAAATGTTATTTGTAACAAATCAAAGGTTTATATAAACACGGTGTTTAGAAGATAATTAGTAGAATATATTGATTTGCATTTCTTTTCATTTTCATTTCTGTCATATAAACAATATTAAAATATGGTCAAACCTGTAAGTTCCATTTACGTAAGTCGAGTCGAAGTACTCGACCAAACTCTCAAGCCCGTCTGGGATGGACTCCTGTAGCACCCGCATCCCCTCCTTGACGTCAGCCACGGGAAGGAATGCCAGTCCGTCAAGCATGCCGCAGAAGTGTCTGACGATGCTGTCTTCTCTGTACAGACGTTGAAGCCCCTCACTCTGGATCCGGCGCCAGGTCGACTGTGTGAGGTGGTAGAAGCAGCCCTGAACAATATTAAAGATATATGATAATTTACCGATATTCCTTTAAAGTTTAAATATTTAAAAACATGTTCAACTGTCATACCTGACGAGTGGGTGCCATCGAGGAACCAGGTGTCGGCATTGTCTAGGAGGCGAAGACCATCCTCTGAGGCAAATATTAGAATGCGCGCTGCAGACTCGTTGTCAAAGATAAGGGTCTTTCGATACTCCTCGGGCAACGGAATTGGGATGTCTGACGCACTCTTGGGCTCTGCTGGGGTGTCCTCTCGCTTCCTCTTCCGAGCCGTCCTTTTCAAGGTCTCAAGCGTTCCAGCAGCCACCCGTATCTGAAATGCAAGTACGAAACAATTCGATTGTGCATTATACCATTGAAAATGATTTATTATAATTATTAAAATGATTATTATTATTATTATTACTATTATTATTTTTTTTATTTTATTATTATACATATTAAATATATATGCATATCTAATATATATATGAATATTAGATAACAACGCTTACCTCGGCTGGTTGCTGAGCCAATTTGTCAACGACAATTTGACCGGTGGTTCCACGACTTCCTGACAAACCGGACCAAATCTCTTCTCTGACCTTCAGTGCACTGACCTTGAACATGTCGGCGGCATGGGTGTGCTCTGTCACTGACTTCACTACGGTGAGCTGAAACATAAATCATACATATCGATGAAACAGGTCAATCGTTTTACTTATAATATCAAGTACGTACTCATTTGTCCGAGCCTTTTTAAAAATGTTAATATGACTAATATAGCGATACTCGAATTGGAATTTTATGCAAAATGAATATTATATAAAACAATCGCAATACATGGGTTTTGTAGAAAAAGACTCATTTATTTTTGAGTATAAGTACATGGTATAATATTACTTACCTCTAGATCAGTGGTAGCAATAGCACGGCATTTCTGTGAACCCCGTTGGTCACACTCCCAACGCTGGCTAACCGCTGACTTTGCTTTTTTCGTGTAGCAGTACCCCTTGTAACACAACTTCTGCCCACCCTTGTTGTTCTTGATGATCTCCATTATTGATATATTCGAGATACCAACGATGTGTATATATATACATACCAATTAATCGAGCAAATGTAATTAAAAAAAAACTGTACATAACTTCACACGAGCCGCAAAGGCGCCGATCATGACACAACTTCTCATCATTATCTACAATAGCCGGTACATTAAAGGACCTTTAATATAATTAAATGCAGGTGCGAATATCTATTTCCAAACTGTTATGTGCTGAGTAAAGAGGTGTACCGGCCGTATGTTCACAAGTTGTTAATGATGAGATGCTCGTGTGAATTTGTCTTGCACGCGTTTCCGTGAGATTATACCATTTTATATGCGTTAACTTGTACTAGATTGATAAAAATAACAAACACACAAAAATAGCGCCCAGAGCCGATAGTGACGAAGATATTTCGTACATATTTTCCTATAATAACCGAAGCATTCGTCTTTAAAAAAAATTGAATCATGCAAAAAAACGTGCTTCCCGAGAACTTTCTGAAAATGAAAGTGAATTTCTGTAAACAATTACCGTGCGTTTAAATGTAACTAAATCGTCTGGAAGGGGGTTTGTTCCGCTATGGAAGGGGGTTTATTCCGCCTGTCTGAAAACTCGAAGGGGGTTTGTTCCGCCTATGCAAAACTAGCGAGGGGGTTTCTTCCGCGTATGCAAACTATGAAAGGGGGTTTCTTCCGCCCTGCCGTTTTTAGCGAAGGGGGTTTCTTCCGGAGGGGGTTTCTTCCGTACACCAGGAAAACCACGTGTACATAGGAGCCGCGCTGTGGGAACATGGGGCTTAATGCATGTGTTCAAAAGTATCTCTCCAGATTAGCCTGTGCAATCCGAACAGGCTTATCATGGATCGACATTTAGACTGCAATCCGAACAGGCTTATCATGGATTTACATTTTTCGCTTAGACTGGGTTTTCGTTTTGAAGAGACTTCTTTTACACACAAAAAGCGGAAAGTGTCGTCCCTAATGCAATACTAATGGGCCTGTGCGAACTTCAAAAGCTTATCTGGGACGACGCTTTCCGCATGTTTGATTTAAGCCCCCTTTTCCCAGAGCGAGACTCAAATGTTTTCCTAAATGAGCAAACACAGAGTGAAGTCTCCCAAGCGTATCGGAGTTATTCATCAATGACTTCATTATTGCAAAAGTTTTGGCCTTATTGATATTGGTGTTATTAACCGTCGGATAACTCTTATTTATGAACGTAAATCATACAGGGAAAGAATATCCAATAATTCAATATGCTCTTATTTGTTCAATAACGTTGTGCCAACTTCATCTTTGCTGAGTGTTTGGTGTATGGCTTTTGTTATGGAAAGCTTACATATACTGTACATTAACTTGATCTTATTTGCTCTAAAGCTTAAATTTACCGCATTTCGTCACGATTCGTTGAACCAAGCAACCAATATACAAATACAAGTTTGTATAACTAACCTTTGGTTGTTTGATGCAATTTTGTAGGTGTGAGTTCGCTCGTCGAGTCCCTTTATCGATATAAAGCTATAAAATCAATAACTTACTAAGTTATCGTTTTAAATGGCTTCTTAAATGCCTCTTTATTATGAAAAAACCACTAAAACATCCCCGGGACCGAGAGAAATTCCGGTTTAGAGAGGATTCCGGTTTAGAGGGGACATTGAATATTTTACTTTCAGAAGGTCAATTACATAGTGTAATTTGGGGAAAAACACTTTCATTAACTAACATTCACTAACATTCATTCATACTTCATCGCATTATAACAATACATGTCACTTAATCTGTTGTTTCGAAAGCACAACATAAATCAAACAGTGCACCCTGATAAACAAACAATGATATATGTATGCATTTGTTAGTTTAATTTAGTTCCTTTTTACACTGAAAAACATGTCAAGAACGACCTGTGTTTTCAAACATCTACCACGCATAATAGTCTTCTCCACCTTGTTTATCATAGCCTGAATGGCTTCCTACATCAAAAACAAAACACACTAAAGAACTCTTTGTTTGCTATCAGTAATTATAATCAGTATTAACACCTCTATTAATCGATATGTACATCATCTTTAAATTGTTTTGCGATATTTACAGTTTGCAAATTTTTCGACCAACTTTATCAATTTCACGCGTCTTTAATCCGCTATTCACAACTTGTTGACACTGGGTCTGAGGTGCGATAAACCAACCCTGAGCGGTTTAGAGAGGTACAATTACGTATGGAATAACCTAAATTTGATCCAAAGCATGACAGGTATTCGGAATTGAGGGGTTTCCGGTCTTGAGGAGATATTTTACGCATGGTTTTATAGGAAAAAAATTGGGACAATTTGTCCGGTTTAGAGAGGATTCAGGTATAGAGAGGATCCGGTTTAGAGGGTTTCTACTGTAATTTGATAAGAAAAGTGTTTAAACGACTTTCCAAACGTTTCTCTTCTGTCCCAAACATTCTTTCTGTCATTAAACTACATACCACTATTTTATATCAACCAATGTGAATTCCTCGTAGAGAAATTCCTAAATAAACAGAGTGTTGTGCAAGTAAGCACCATTTTAGTACTTAAATTACAAGCAAATTCGTTGAATTTATTTTAAATTGTGTATATGGATGGGCGCATAACTTAAATAAACAAACGGCAATAACTCTTATTTAAGAAATTGTAGGGTTAGGGTTCTTGTGCATGGCACTGCTCCTCATCTATACGTCGACGAAGTTTAATTTTGAAATCGTGTGAAGTATCTGAGGTATAGCCCTGCAAAGTTACATTATACATCCTCAACAGCAATGAGCAATAACTATTATTTAAGAAAGTGTAGGTTTATGGTTATTGTGTATGGCAGTTCTCCTCGTTGTTATCTCTATTTACCCATCAAGTTGAAGTTGAAATCTTGTATCATATCTGAGATATAGCCATGAAAATAACATTATATAAAAACAACGCAGCACAAGAACTATTATGTAGGAAAATGTAGGGTTAAGATTCTTGTGCATGGTATTCCTCCTTGTTTGTTGTAGGGGGCCAACTGTGCTTCAAGCTGAACCTTATCTGATAATTATCGAGATATTTACGGGGCCGTCCGGTCAGCGGTTGGTACATGTACTAGCTTCGAACATATGCGCATGTGAGCAAGGTTGGTGGTCACCATAAAGAACTTGTGGGGTTTCGTTCAGGTACTCAGGCTTTCTCACGCGCCACAAGACCACGCTAAAATTGAATGCTCTCATTAGAAAAAGAACTTTATGCGATAAAATAAGATATTCCCAACTTTCGTAATTAGGTCAAGTGCTTGGATTCACCCCTAGTCCTCACAAAATTAAGCCTTGGGCGGGGAAGGACCATTAAAACTTCAAAATACACAAACAGCTGTAAGCATATACGGTTCACTTGGAGATGGGAGAACTAAACGGCAGGGAATTGGGGGAGCTATGCGATTAGGGGTTCGCAATTGACATCAAGGAGATATATATAGCGCGTTTACAACAAACCTCTTTAGGAAATCGTAGCTGAATATTGGAGGCACTAAAGGCAAACATGTTTGCAGTTCACATCCAGTTTATCATTATTGCGCATTCATTAAACTGCTTTGGGAATCCCTGTAGCGAGGGAGGGAGGGAATAATGAGATCATAATAACCGTTTACATAATTGTTTACATGACATTACCTACAAGAAAACTGTAACCAGGTGAGCGACCAATAAGCGAATATGGCGCGCAAATATGCGGATAAATAGGGCGATGGATTAATAGATGAATATATCGATGCTACAAATAATAAAGAGTTCCGTGCATATATCGGCTTCTTAAACCACCATCCGATTGTGGCATAAAATAGCTATTGATAATAATCACATTAAAGTACTTAACCTGCGTGTAGCCAATGCTCAAACGATTCGCACAATACAAATACTCTCATCCTGTAGTTAAGTTTTTGTTGTTGTAACCTTGTTTGTTGAAGTTTATAAATTTTCATATTTTTAATTCACTCCTTTCATTTTTAATTTTAAAATAAATTTTATTTTAAACAACCCTTCATTTTCTTGTTCAAACTGGAACCAGTGTTTTGTAGCTGAAGTTGTATGACAACAGAACAAATAACAGATCGATACGTTCGATTTATTTGTACAAAATCAATAATTGAATTCTTCCGTATACAGCGCCTCAGAAGTTAACTGCGCTATATGTACACTGTTCTTGGCCTTGAAGATACATACATGTAGTAGAGTGTGCTTATTCAAATTTACTTAAACAGTCGTGTGGGGAATACAATTATTACGAAATTGAAAATTTACGGATTTTAATTCAGTATTCTAGCCTAAGCGATTGTTAAAATGAAAGTTCTTTCGTTTCTAGGATGGATACAGTAGATGATGATAAAAATTGTGTTTTAAGATTTAATGTAAATGATACAGCCATAACGAGTAATTTAACGTTGAGATATTGTTAAAGACAGTCTTTTAAAAGCGGAAGCAAAGAAACCCCGATCGGTAGTTTAACAAATAAAGGTATGTCAATAAATAAATAAATATTTTAGTTTCGTTTTATAACAATATAAAAGTGACATGTATTGTGCCAATATTGCCTTCACTGTATTGAATATTTTTGTATGCACATGCTACGTTAATAACCCATCTTTAAAGCACTTTGATTATTAGCTCCTTTATGGTATTTATCATTCGTGCATTCAAAGAATTTATGTTAAAATTCTTCGTAAGTTGCTCATGTGTTCTACTGTATTTAATTTGATGTTTTCAAAAAATGATAGTGTTTTAAATGGACTTGTTAAGAAGATTGCTCTTGATAAAAGCAAAAGTTTATTGTCTGAACTTGTCAATGTACCAACTATAAATTGGCCGTGCTCTGTCCAAAAATGGTTTAATGCAAGTGCGTAGAGTGTCGTCCAAGATTAGCCTGTGCAGTCCGCACAGGCTAATCAGGGACGACACTTTCCACTTTTCTGATAACTTTCGTTTAAAGAAAGTCTCTTCTTAGCAAAAATCTAGTTTAGGCGGAATGTGCCGTCCCTGCTCTGTGCGGACTGCACAGGCAAGTCTGGAATGACACTTTACGCACATGCATGCAATCCCCTTTTCACAGAGCGCGTTTCATATTGAAAATTGATAGCTCTCTCGATTGTACGCAAAGGTCTATACAACATACCGGGCGATCAATAAAAAATATCTATGTGTCTTGTATCAACTTTGTATACTAATGCGTTAGTAATTCGATTTTAATACTTGTCAGTTAGCAGAGTGCGTTTAATATCAACAATACTTAAGTTTCGCGCCTTTTAAAATACGTGTACGTGAATATCAGAGATGACACGTTTTCATTGTTTGTTCATCAATGTATGTGACTGTTTAATTTTCTATAATCGCAGTTAAACACCAACGCCTAAAATAAAAGGTAAAACTTATAAACACTGTTCTGAAAGTTAGTAATGAAGAAGATTTTTTTACGACAGACGTATAGTCGCTGAACGTGTGGTTTACGCACAGACATACCATTTTAGTATTCATGCGGAGCAATACATTACAGATTGCGTTTTTTAGCATAGGTGCTTGCACCTATGCTTAAGGTATATACCACATTTTGAAAATCCACATCGGTCGGTTACCCTTTATGAAGCCTTACCTGATCAAAAATCAGACGAAATATCTATTTAATTTAGCATATGGTAATTCTTACAATTTTTTGGGGGGAAACGTTTTTCTAACGTTTTCTTCCAAGAATATTGCTGACACCGTTTTTAGTGAATTTTTCTAAGACCGTTTTATGTCAAAAAATCTTCTTATAACCTAAAACAAATTTCGTTCGTAAAACAATTCTGTTCTTGTTGATAGTGACCTCACACCTAATTTATATGGGATCCCAATTTCTATTTCCTTCGTTTACTGTTCTGTGAGAGGTCAAATGTTTACATAACTGAATTAATAAGGCCCTGGTTAAAGTATATGTAACATTTCATCGGTTAATTATAAATAGAAATTAAAACATATTCTCAGCAGGAAGTGGGGCATAAAGCACTTTTATTCTTTGAAAATGTGTAAAAAATGGCGGAGTACGATGAATGTTTTCTGATTTATGACATGGATTCTGACGTGCCTTTCTATGGATTTGATGAAGTAGAGTTTAAAAGTAAGAGATGTGTTAATTGAAGTTAAAATGATTTACTTTGAGCCAGAAATTTACGTTACGAGTAGAGTTAACGGTTTAAATGTGGCATCGGATTTAATGGATTCGCGTGAATTCTGGACGAGTGCTGTGTCTGTAAAATATTAAATGGAAAGCTGTAAATGTATCAAGTCGGAAAAGAAAACGGATGGTTGCATAATGGTATGCGTGAAATAATGTAATTCTACGTATTTATTTTCATAGTTATGTCATTTTGTAACCATTCACATTCGTCACTATTTGGAATTCCCGTTTCTAAAAATAGAGCATTTTGTTAACAAGGGGGGCGACTCGTGATGTCAGCAATCGTTAAGGCTACAATATACTAAATAATCGAGTCATGAAGGGCTGTACTTTCTAAACAAATCATCATATTTTCCTCGAAGGCATGTTGTACACTTTGTTCTGGTTTTATCGTTTGGAGATATTGATAGGGGAAGCATAGGTGTTCACTACTTAATCCCTGAAATAGGATAAAGTTGGAGATTAAAGTAAAAAATGGCACTGCAAAAGGTTACAATCCACTAGAAAACGGCCGAAAAAGGCGCAAAAACAGTCGATTTTGATTTGAGTCGAATTTGTTTTTGGTTTGAACATGACAAATCTTTTTTATTGCTTAAATCGATTCAGCTAAGAATGCCCGTCAAGAAAAGGTATGGTTATGGGGGTCTCTATGTGCAAAATGTTGTATTTATTTTCGCTCAAAGTTGTCGCTTTTACATCGAAACATATAAGGAAACTATTTAGTATATTTTGACCTAAACATTTACTTCAGCAGCATCTTTCCTGTATCTTGCAACTATGCTTTCAGCGCCATCGGCGCTCTCGTTTTTATTTCCAAGGTTTCACTGTTTGTGTTCGTTGTACTCGTTCATGTGTATACTTAAATTCTGATCAAAGTTGTCGAACACTATTGAGATCAGCTAAATTAAATTACGTTTCACTTAAGTGAGCATTGAGTTGTCATTAAGGATATTTCATTATTAGATTGGTTAGATATTGTAAAATCATATACAATGTGTACTTAAATGGAAAATACTAAGCCGTGAGTGAATGATTTAACAGTTATTAACTTCTTTACACATATAAGTAACTTAATCAATGCTGCTCCAATTAAAAAAAACTAACACAAACAAATCATCATCATCATCATCATAATCATCATCATCATCATCATCATCATCATCATCATCATCATCATCATCATCATTATCATTATCATCATCATCATCATCATCATCATCATCATCATCATGATCCTCCTCCTCCTCCTCCTCCTCCTCCTCATCATCATCATCATCATCATCACCATCATCGTCGTCAGCAGCAGCATCAGCAGCATCATCAGCAGCAGCAGCAGCAGAAGCAGCATCATCATCATCATCATCATAAGAAAACACACAACAACAACGACAACAAAAACCCTGTCCCGTTCTTATTTTCATCATCATCATCATTATCATCATCATCATCATCATCATCATCATCATTATCATCATCATCAACACCACACTACTACATTATCTCAATTGTCTTCGTCATCAAGATTGCTTCGTCATAATCATCTTCACCATCATGAAACTCTTTTCGTGATGTCACAATTATCGGCATATGATACACGATATGATTATTAGAGTATTAATCGCATGTTGCAAAGCAATAATTCTGTAAATAGACATGGGTACGCCTTTTATTTACATGTGAACGCGAAGTAGTATTGACACTTTTGATTACAATTTTGATAACCTGGTGATGAATACGATAATAATAATTATGGTGGTGATTTGGTTGGTGTTCACTCACACGCGAAAGGTTTTAAAGAGCGAATATGTGTTAACCCTAACATACTGTACTAAAGTGCCCCCACCCCACCCCGGCCCCGTTGGCACATTTGCGAATAAATATAGTGCATTCAGCTCTTTGTTAACAAAGTTTAAACGATTGTATATAGACTAGAGTAAATGATAACAGATGAAATCACAATTACTTCGTTTTTGTCCCACTATACCGGTAATAGTTTGTAATTGATATTGAAACTTTTATAAACAGCGGAAATCGACACGTACACCGGACATCGGATATGTATTCATAATAAGCAAACCCGGACGTTAATTAATGTTGTTCATTACTTCATTTGTAATTGATATTGAAACTTTTATTAACAGCGGAAATCGACACATACGCCGGACATCGGATATGTATTCATAATAAGCAAACCCGGACGTTAATGAATGTTGTTCATTACTTCATTCTAAGAAGCGGGTGTGACTGACATGTATATAATAGTGAAGCGCATACACTGAATATAAAACAGGATAAGAAACATTATTTTTCAGATAAACTGGAACAGTATAAAAACAATTCTAAATCTCTCTGGGACACACTTAAGAAGTTAGGTCTTCCCACTAAAAAAGGGAACTCTTCATCAAGTAGCATAGGGCTTCAGATTGATGGGCAAATTTCCTTTGACAAATTTACAGTAGCTGAAAAATTTAACTCATTTTATACAACAGTTGCTTTTATACTTGTTGAGAAACTTCCAAAAAGTTTTAATAAATATGGCAAGAATTTTGTAAGTAATTACTACGCTACTAAAGGTGTTGTGCCAAACAGTTTTTCATTTTCCATTGTGTCTGAAAATACAATTTTAAAGCATACACATAAATTAAGTGCTAATAAGGCCTCAGGTTTGGATGGCATTCCTGCTAGATTTGTTAGGGATAGTGCTTCTTTCATATCTTGTCCCCTTGCTCATATTGTTAACTTGTCAATCATACAGGGTTCTGTTCCTGATGACCTCAAGTCAGCGAGAGTTATTCCCCTCTATAAGAAAAGTGTTAAGACTGAGGTTGAAAACTACAGACCGGTTTCGATCTTAAGTATCATTTCAAAGATCCCTGAAAGAGTAATTTATGACCAAGTTGAAGGTTACTTGAATGACAAAAAGCTTCTGTATAGCTATCAATCAGGATATAGGCGTGGCTATTCTACAGACACCTGCCTTACCCATATATCTGATTATATTCGTTTTAAGATGGATGAAGGTAAGATGGTTGGTATGATATTGTTAGACCTACAGAAGGCCTTCGATACCGTCAATCATTGTATTTTAATCATGAAACTTGAGGCTATTGGTCTCCATAGTGACGCAGTCAGGTGGTTTACCTCCTATCTCTCCGATCGCCATCAGGTTGTTGACGTATCAGGTACTATGTCCTTCGAGGCCTCCATCTCATGTGGTGTTCCTCAGGGCTCCATTTTAGGTCCCCTTTTATTTTTAATTTATGTGAATGATATGGCCGCTGTGGTAAGAAATAAAATTTTACTTTATGCTGATGATACTGGCATCCTGGTAGCTGGTAAACACATTTCAGAAATTGAATCCATTCTTTCTAGCGATCTCGTACTTATAAGTGAGTGGTTAGTGGACAATAAACTTTCCCTACATCTTGGTAAAACAGAATCTATATTGTTTGGCTCAAAGCCCAAACTAAGGTCAAATTCTCAGTTAAATGTCTATTGCAATGATGTGTCAATTACTCCATCAAGTTCTGTTAAGTACCTAGGTGCTGTATTGGACCAGTTCCTGTCTGGTAAAACCATTGCTAGATCAATTATTACAAAGGCAAACTCAAGGTGAAAGTTCCTATACAGAAATAGTAAGTTCTTAACATTGCACACCAGAAAACTCATTGTCATGTCTCTTATACAGTGCCACTTTGACTATGCCTGCTCTTTTTGGTACCCTGGTCTTATTCAGTCACTTAAAAAGAGGCTTCAAACTACACAAAACAAGATGATTAGGTTTGTTCTGAATATGGATAACAGATCACATGTTGCTCAAGAACAGTTTTCACATTTAGGTTGGCTGCCTGTTTCAAAAAGAGTAGAACAGATCATACTTTGTCATGTACATAAGATTAAAAATGGCCTTGCACCAGAGTATATGGGTGAGAATTTTAAGCCAGTGTCTGGCGTACATAATCGTTGTACTAGGTCTAATAGGGTAGCTCAGCCAGAATCTGATCATTTTGCTGAAAATTTTACATTTGAAGACTCTGGTCGTTTTTCCAAACCAAGAGTAGGAAGTTTTGGTTCTAAAACATTTACATATAATGGTATCTGTTTATGGAACAATCTTCCTCAAAACATCAGGGATGTACCTAAACCTAACAATTTCAAGGGTGCCATCAAGAAACAGTTTTTAGAGTCTTTATAGCTTTTTATAGTATAATTTTTATTATGAATTTTATGTTCTGTTAAAATACTGTGATACATTTTTAAGTCTTATGATCAATAAGATGCAAGGATCTCATAATTATTCTTTAACTTATAGTATGCTACAAAGTGTGTTTATTAACTACCTATGCAGTGTGTAACTTTCTTATGTAACTTCTGTGATAATAATGAACATGTGATTATATTTATTCATTCTTAATCAGTAATATACTTTATTAAACAGTACATATTTGATACATATACATTATTAAAATCTAATACATGACTGTTTCATGGTTACTGCCACCAATAACAAGGACCACAATGGAAATAAGTGAAAATCATTTTTCTCTTTTTTGTGTTATCCTTGGTATTGTGTGTGCATTCCATGGTTTGCTATGTATATTGCTGTGATAATATATTTTATATTGTCTGCATTATGTAGTAACTATGTAATGTTCATATGTTTACCAAATAAAATCAATCAAAATCAATCAATCAATATAAACGGAGAAAAACGCTTGGCCGGTTGTTTTAAATAGCGTCGTTAAAAAGGTATTTAAACTATTTATGCATGTGCATTTTTTTTATTTTCAATTGACTGTAAATTTTAATGGAACCTATTCATTGATTTATACGATGGCAAAATAACTATATACCTTCGATTAGTCGTTTGTTGAATGCAGCATTGAGAGATTTGGAGTAAATGTGCGTATGGAATGAAGTGAGAATTAACAAGAGTCGTTACTCATCTAATTTGCAAATGGTCGTTTATTTGGCCGATACAAAAAGCACGAGTTCGACTCTAATATGATATGAATTTGTTTCCTATGTATAAGCCATAGTTTGTTAATGGAACTCTTTGCGTTGTTTGTTAGGTTGAATAGCGACTCTTTAATGTTGTTTGTATGCGCGAAATCAGCGCGCATCGTTGTATAAAATATTGATTTATACTTACCGAGAAAAACAACGGGTCTCTTGATAAGAAAATAAAGAACTGTCAGTTTAAACCGTATGTTTTGAAATAATAAAAAAAGCACAGAATGTTTATCATTTACACGCATTAGAAATGCACTAGGTTTGTGTAAGATGTCTGTTTTATTTAATGCCATTTTATATGCATCTGCCAAGATGTGGTATTGTCCAGGGACCTATTGGTATAGGTCCCTGAATTGTGGTTAATTCGGAATATAATTACAGAATAAATATACTTTCAAATGGTTAGAATTGATCAATATGTTGCTTGTGATTTCTTAAAATATTACAAAGTATACAAATTTCCAGTTTATTTACTTTAACTTTTGCAGCCACTATTATTATTTTAACGATTTTGTAGCGACTAGTTTTTTCCTTGCTGGTTGGTATATAGGTTTTGAAAAATCACGTTGATTAAAAGCAATCGATCAAAATCGTATGCCCTATTAATTTGTCTTCATAACTAGTTCTAACCACATTCTGGATCTGGTTCTAACGAGTTTTATATATTTCGACTGTGATGAATGATGGGACAAAAATTCACCCGCAAGCTAATTTAATGCAGTCTTTATTGTTTCAACATTTTATATTATTTCCTCAAGTGTACTAACTTGTTTTACGACAAGTAATGAGAATAATTTGAAAAGTTGATATGGTTAAGACTACAGTAATATTTAATTTGTTATCGTTATTGTTAGGAGAGCGATAATCATGTTGCTGACCATTATGATAAAAATACATAAAATTAATTCCATTATCATCACAATTAAATCAAAATAAAGTTAATTTATGTTGTTAAACTACAGTAGAATGTAACCCAGATCAAGATTATCAGTTATTTCCCTTAGACTTAAATTAGCTGCGATATTATGTGTTTTTGAAGAAAATGTCAAGTAACTATGGCAAATGCAAAGCTTAAAATATTTTGTGGTAAGAAACAAAGACTGGCAAAATTTTTCCCCACTCTGTGATGAAGTATTTACCATCTTTTTACGAGCATGGGTTAAGTCTTAAGACCTTGGTCAACTGGGTACATTATTACTTAGATACTGGACTAGTTTGAACGTGCATCCATAGTTCTAAGGTCAAAAAAGTCTTGGTTAAGGGAACATGGCCAGAAAAATGTAGGAGGGTACCGTATATGTCCTTATTGACGCTCATGCCCTAATAGACGCACAGGCCGTCTTATCTGGGGTTGATTGGAATTTATCGGAACCATAAGATAAGATTTATGTAGCCCATAATCCATTAAAGAGTGACACATAACATCTGGAAACATCGTTTCTGCGGCCATTTTGTTTGCAACACGGTGACACCGTAAATTGCTTAGATCAGGATAAAGGTGCGCAGTGCGCTCTTTTCTAATTAACACGAAAAAGTGTGCATTATTTCCGTAATTCAATGCTCACCATTTTGCAATGCGATGCCCGTTCGGCCGTTGTTTAAATCTTATATAAAATAAACTACTATATACAAATTATTTGTTGGCTCTTCGACTTATGAGATTGTTCATGAAAAAAATCGAGGTATATCGATCCCCGCGCTGTTGCGGTATTAACTTTGTTTAAGTTTTTGTTGTCATGAAAACTTGTTGATTTATAACGCAAAACGTCTTATTTGAACTGACGCAAATTAATTTAATCATATTTCTCAGCTTCGCATTTGCTTTATTTTGATAATTTAATCCAAAGTTTAATGTTAGCAAGTGTTTTTTACTGGAATTGTAAACAAAGAGTCAGGTAAAGTCTTCGGAAAATTTGCACTCTGTTTAAATTGATAGTTTGACGTCATCAAAGGAAAGCCGTTTCCTTTCTGAAGCAATAAAGCGACAAATTTCTCGCCAACAAAATTGGCTTCCTTTGTCCAATCAACATGCCGAACCAATGGCGTGTTTGTTCCTCAATGGCAATCGTCCAATTTAATTATAGCACGTGCATAGCTCCGCCTTCGAATCTTTTGCAGAGAACGGAGGTGGAGTTTAACGGTTAATTGAGCAAGTTTTTTACGCAAGTTGAGTTCCAATTCTCCGAAATTACTCGGCCCTAAGCATTGAAACAAGGAATACATGTATCAATGATTTTCCGATCTCTGGGTAAATATGCTACCGTGCGAGTATACTACGTAGGTTACAAACCAACAAAAATAATAATTATTGTCGCAAGCACAGGTGACGATTTGTGTAAAATTGGACATTGCGATGTAATGGGTCTGCAGAAGACTATGTCATACGATTGGATTAAACAATGTTGTGAGCGGCAGGTAATGAAAATGTTATAGATATAGATGGGTGTTTTATTTTTCTTAAATAAGAGACAAACAAATGATATTTGTCTAATGGCAAGCGCTATCATAGTCTGTTTCCACATCCATATATATGTTGTTGATGTTTATTCCTCGAGGACTGCATGGAACTCGGGTGCAAGGCAGCAGTGAGGGACGTTGTCATGAGTGGCACATGCGCTTTACGCCGATGACGCCAACTGTATGGTATTGAGTGTTCGAGTGTATTGTTTGTCACGCTGTAAATACTTATCAACTAGACGCAGTGAAGGCGCGAAATACCGGGTCAAACTGGATTTAATGGTGAGCGTCTCTTAATGGGGAAATATTTAAGTCAATGAAAAATAAAATGGGATCCACGGACGATCTGCCTTAAATTGGACATTGCGATGCAGCGGGTCTGCAGCAGACTTTGTCATACGATTGGATAAAACAATGTTGTGATAGGCAGGTAATGAAAATGCTACACTGTTCAAATATGAGGAATAGGTAATAGTGGTTCGAATTTAAGGCGCAGGGGTCTTGAAAAAACATGCGCAGTGCGCGTCAATAAGGACATATACGGTAGGTAGTTTTTGTTTGTTTGTTTCTACTAGTCGACTGATTTCAGGGTGAAAAAGGGTCAGTCAAAGGGGCTGTTTAACAGATTTTGGCATGTTTTGAAACATGTCATTAAATGCTTTATATTGATAAATTTAAACATTTGAACTAAATATCTCCAGTAAAAAAAACAAGAATACTATTTTTAAAAAAGGAAAAAAAGTAACCCTCAACAGGGCTCAAACCACTGAGTACTGGAGTAAAAAGTCTCCCGCCTAGACCACTCGACCATTCATGCTCATGCTTAGAGCTGATGTATTTTTTGCCTTTATAAGCAATCCTCGTAGTTTTCCATAATATTACTCCAACAACAGAACTTTGCAAATTATTCAATCGTTTCACGTTGCAAGATGCATTATAATTTTCAGGTTTTCACATCGTCAAAAGATGCATATATTAATGGATATTTAAGAGCATGGTAAATGGTCAGTAGCTCAATTACTATTTCCTTAAAAATATCATAACAAAAATGAAAATTTGCGAATCTGAAACAACTTTTTTTAATTTTGTCAATTTACCAAAACGTTAAACGGCCCCTTTAACTCTCAAGATAAAGTTTTGGCCCAGTTTATTTACTTTTATAAAATGGTTTAAGAAACATCTCAAAAGTTGCAGAGGGCAGTTAAGTTCCCTGAAGTCTCAGTTTAGCGACGGTGGGCCTTTGGCCCTCTTATTTAGATGTAGGGAAAGAACTAGTGTCACGAAAGTTTACAGGAAGGACTATTAACAATCTTGAGATGTTTTCTGAATGAAAAGTAAATCAGAGTACAACACATGCAATTGAGACTTTTATGTATATTGTCCTCTTTTGCAGGGTTTTCGCTGTCGCTCGCCAAATTCGCAAAAGGCTAAAATTTAGTAATTTCGGCGAATAAAAAAATCGTTTGGCGAAAATATTCGGTGAATGAATTTTTCCATTCAAGTGCCACCCCAGATTTGTAACTCTTTAAACCGTAGACTATGCTACAATGAATCATCGTGTTATTGACTGTCTTTGAGGAAACGCAGTCTGCATCAGTACCTGTCAAAACCGGGCATCGAGACAAAGAAAAGTGTCTGGTGTGAAAACAAAACAATGGTGTTACTGTACATCTTATCGGCTTAAATAAACAATTTAATATGTTTTAAGACTGCTGCCGATTTAAAACAATTTGAGTAAAAGCAGTTAGCGAATTAAAAACCCATTAAAGAATTCATGAAAACATTTGACTTTTTATCCCCACGCTTTTTGAAAAAAAGGTGGGGATATTGGTTATCTCCGCCGTCCGTCCGTCTGTCTGTCTGTCCGTCCGTCCGTCCTGGCCACTATCTCCTCCTACACTAAAAGCACTAGAACCTTGAAACTTACACACATGGTAGCTATGAGCATATGTGCGACCCTGCACTATTTGGAATTTTGATCTGACCCCTGGGTCAAAAGTTATAGCGGTTGGGGTGGGGCCGCGTCAGAAATTATCACTCATTTTTTTAGGTTATTTTACATTTACTTCTTTATTTCTACACCGATTCACTTCAAATTGATACTGGACCTCTCTTATGACAATACGGTCAATCTCAACCATGCATGGCCCCATTCCCAACCCTGGGGCACCCCGCCCACATAGGCCACACCCACCAAAAATTTCCATTTACTATAATTTTTTCATTTCTACACGGATTCACTTCAAATTGATACTGAACTTTTGTTATGACATTAGGGTCAATCTCAACTACCGGGTATGCATGGCCCCAATCCCAACCCTGGGGCGCCCGCCCACATAGGCCACACCCACCAAAAATTCCATTTACTATAATTTTTTCATTTCTACACGGATTCACTTCAAATTGATACTGAACTTCTCTTATGACATTAGGGTCAATCTCAACTATGCATGGCCCCATAACCAACCCTGGGGCACACCTAGGTCAAACATTTGGCGTGGGGATACGCGTCGGCCTCTGCCGCGCCATTTCTAGTTTGTAATTAATTTCGTCAGAATTTGTTAAAATGCTTTACATAATACTGCATCTAATTGCAAAATTTCCATGTGGATAACATCCAGTATCTGGTCACGATTTTATCGTGGAGTAGTGCATCTTAAGAACAAATTAGTGTGTTAGCTATAACGAAGCCAACCAACTATCCCAAGACCCCAGAATGTGCTTACCGATAAATAATATGGTGTTTTCATGCCTGACTGATTAACCACCATTCGCATCTTCAGTGCCGCGGGGCTGTGTAACGCGAAAATCTTAAAGTAAAATCGCATAGTTAATTAATGAAAAGACTAATATTGTCTTGAGTTGTTTGCAATGGTATTACATTTAAATTAAATTTACCTATCCATAAGTTGCACAACATTGTAAGTATACCAAGGCAAGTGCTCTAAATTCTTACACTGCAATGTATAAAAACAAATATAAGTCTCTTGTCTACTTGTAGACTTGCAGCAGGCAGTCCAAAATGCTTGTCAAATACTTTGGCTACAGTTTCTAAAGTTTGGCTACACAAAAATCTATTTGGCGAAAATGTTGGCTACAGAAATTTCTGAGCCCGAGGGAGCCCTGTTTGTCATTGAATATTTTCAGAAAAATCTTTATTTAAAAACAAAATATATTTTTGCTGCCCATTCCTGGAGCAAAAAAAGTATGGCACAGGACCTTAGATCTACAGTATTTCTCCATGACTTTTTCTTTTATCCTGAGCATGCTGCCAACTGGTCACTTAAAGGGGCCTTTTCACAGATTTTGGCATGTATTGAAGTTTTCATTAAATGTTTTATATTGATAAATGTAAACATTGGATCTAAAAAGCTCCAGTAAAAAAATCAAAAATAACATAAAAAAATTTAAAAAAGTAACCCTCAACAGGGCTCCAACCACTGACCCCTGGAGTCTTGGAGTAAAAGTCTACCACTTTGACCACTCGGCCATCCGTGCTCATACAATGATGGATGTATTATATACTTTATAAAAGCAATTCTTGTAGTTTCACAAAATATAACAACAACAGAACTCTCCCAATCTAAATATCATAACTAAAACAAAAATGTGCGAATCTGAAACAATTTTTTTTAATTTTGGCAATTTGTCAAAACGTGAAATGGCCTCTTTTAAGCAAAAAGTATGGCATTTGACCCATGATCTAGTTCTCCATGAATTTTACTTCTGTCATGAGCAAGCTGCCAACTTGCCACTTAAAGTTTACAAGGAGCTTTCACATAATTAAGTTGAAGAATTAAAGGCAACAGCTTTGGTCTCAGTTCCAGAATGTTTGTACTCTCAATTCTTTACTTATGTACTGTTCATTTTATTTGAAGATAAGAGCAAATGAAAAAGGAGTCATCAAGTTGCAGTGATAAGAAGATGGACAACTACTTGCCATATTCCTGTATAATGATTGGTACGTTTTTTGCTGAGTATAGATACAAAATAGTTTGTGTTACAGGCAATTTCGGCTTGTTTCATAGCAGTTATGGGGTTATGTTCTTAGTTGCAAACAAAACATGTATTTTTTCGCCAACTCTAGTCCGAAAAGTCCTTATTGATGGTTTGATATTTGGAAATAACCATTTTTGCAGCTGTTATTTCCATTATACTGATATATAACTATTAATAAGATTCACCAAATTTTACCAATTTAGTATAGTACATTTTTTTTTTATTGAAATAGATTGATGACGTTAAAACCTTATTTTATGGTTTTAGGTCATATTTCCAAAGTGATGAAAAAAGGCCTTTTTATTGTGTGCATAAATATTTTCTACATGTGTGTAAAATGATGAAAAATGCTTTTGCTAGGTTTTTATGCCCCGGTAGGGTGGAATATAGCAGTTTAACTGTCCGTCAGTCAGTATGTGTGTATGTCAGTCTGTCCGTCCATCCGAAAACTTTAATGGCCATAACTTTTTCAATATTGAAGATAGCAACTCAGGGATGGAAATTAGTGGTTGCCCGTGAGCCCGGGGCAAGTAGATTATGGCCTGGGCAACTCAATTTCCAAAGTTGGTAGTCCGGCTGGGCAACTAACTTTTTAAAGCTTGAAACAATTCAGTGCAATTAAAATTAAATACAAATTGGCGACCATGGATCAATAATGATTTAAAAAGTATTCATTATTAAGGCATAGGAAATGATTAAATTCAGGCTCATAAGTATACATAATGCATTAAAAGTGTGTCATGTGAGCAATGTTATGTAATTATTTATTATTTTATTTAAAGATTGTAGTTGATACTCATGACACAAAATGTACATATATCTGAGCTAGTTAACCAGGTTTTCCGAAGGAAAAAACTGGTTATTAGATTGGCGAATGCGGGCGGGCTGGCTGGCTGGCGGGCTGGCTGGCTGGCTGGCGGGCTGGCGGAATAAGCTTGTCCGGGCCATAACTATGTCGTTCATTGTCAGATTTTAAAATCATTTGGCACATTTGTTCACCATCATTGGACGGTGTGTCGCGCGAAATAATTACGTCGATATCTCCAAGGTCAAGGTCACACTTTGAGTTCAAAGGTCAAAAATGGCCATAAATGAGCTTGTCCGAGCCATAACTATGTCGTTCATCGTCAGATTTTAAAATCATTTGGCACATTTGTTCACCATCATTGGACGGTGTGTCGCGCGAAATGATTACGTCGATATCTCCAAGGTCAAGGTCACACTTTGAGTTCAAAGGTCAAAAATGGCCATAAATTAGCTTGTCCTGGCCATAACTATGTCATTCATTGTGAGATTTTAAAATCATTTGGCACATTTGTTCACCATCATGGGACGGTGTGTCCCACGAAAGAATCAAGTCAATATCTCCAATGTCAAGGTCGCCACGACTAAAAATAGATTTAAAAAAAAAAAAAAAATTACAAAGGGGGTTAATTTTTTTTGGTCATTTCAAAAGTTCAGTTTGAGTTTTCTCCCTTTATCAGATTTTTTTTTCACAATGAAAACCTGGTTTTGTGACAATTTTGTCCCTTGTTACTCTTTAGCTGGGCAACCAACATACTAAAGATGGTTGTCCGTGCTGGCAACCAATAGTAAAATGTTAGTTCCAATCCCTGCAACTTGATATTTTGCATGCATGTGCATCTCTCAGAGCTGCACATTTTGAGTGGTGAAAGGTGAAGGTCAAGGTCATCCTTCAAGGTCAAATGTCTAATATATGGCGTCTGTCAGTCCGTCCAAATACTTTAACATTGGCCATAACTTTTTCACTATTGAAGATAGCGACTTGATATTTGGCATGCATGTGTATCTCATGGAGCTGAACATTTTGAGTGGTGAAAGGTGAAGGTCAAGGTCATCCTTCAAGGTCAAATATATGGCGTCTGTCCATCCGAAAACTTTAACATTGGCCATAACTTTTTATGTCCCCAGTAGGGTGGCATATAGCAGTTGAACTGTCCGTCAGTCAGTAGGTCAGTATGTGTATATGTCAGTCTGTCAGTCCGTCCGTCAAAAAAAACCTTTAACATTGGCCATAACTTTTTTACTATTGAAGATAGCAACTTGATATTTGGCATGCAGGTGTATCTCATGGAGCTGAACATTTTGAGTGGTGAAAGGTCAAGGTCAAACTTCAAGGTCAAATGTCAAATAAATGGCGTCTGTCCGTCTGAAAACTTAACATTGGCTATTACTTTTTCAATATTGAAGATAGCAACTTGATATTTGGCATGCATGTGTATCTCATGGAGCTGAACATTTTGAGTGGTGAAAGGTGAAGGTCAAGGTCATCATTCAAGGTCAAATGTCAAATATGTGGCGTTTGTCCATCCAGTTACTTTAACATTGGCCATAACTTTTTCAATATTGAAGATAGCAACTTGATATTTGGCATGCATATGTATCTCATGAAGCTGCACATTTTGAGTGGTGGAAGTTCAAGGTCAAAGTCATCCTTCAAGGTCAAAGGTGAAAAAAAATAAAATAATTTCAAAGCGGCGTTCTCATAAAGCTGCACATTTTGAGTGGTGGAAGTTCACGAAGGTCAAGGTCATTCTTCAAGGTCATAGGTCAATTTTTTTTATTTTTTTTTTCAAAGCGGTGTTCTCATGAAGCTGCACATTTTTTGTGGTGGAAGATCAAGGTCAAGGTCATCCTTCAAGGTCAAAGGTAAAAAAAATAGAATTTTCAAAGCGGCGCATTAGGGGGCATTGTGTTTCTGACGAACTCATCTCTTGTTTCTCCTTGTTTGAGAGTGAGACCCGCCGAATTTCGTCCTTTTCCCCTTGTCAAATTTTTCCCCTCTTACAGAGATTTTTCCCAAAACAATGATATAAAAAAAATAAATCTTTAATTATATAAGGTTACCTGATCCAGTGTAGAAAATAGAAAAAATATTGAATAATTAAATTACATGTTGCCTTGAATTTGTTTTAAAAACAGCAAAATATGTTAAATTTATTATTTAAGACTTTCCTTATTTTACCCCAAATCCGTTTTTTACCCTCAAAAAGGCCTTTTCCCAAAATCAGATAAAAAATCCTGGGGCTAAATGAAACCTGCACTAAATTATTTCATTGTTCTCAGTAAGATTGCAATTGTATATACAATCTACTTCCTTCATTCCAGATGCTGATACCAAGGTGTTTGCATCGGCTGTGCATAAATGTCTGTCATGGGGAACAGACAGAGCAAAGGTATGACACGAACAAAGGCTGAACTGAATTTTTAGCCGGATTTTTTTCGAAAAAATCTCGGCTTATAGATTGATGTTGTCGGGCGGGCGGGGGGGGCGGGCGGGGCGGGCGGGCGGGCGGGGTGGCGGCGTGCTCGAAAATGTTAAAGTTCTTATTTCATGGTATAACTTTGGTATGCTTGGACCTAGAGTCTTCAAACTTGACATGAAGGTTGGCCAGGATTAACAGATGACCACTGGTCATTTCAAGGTCATTCATTTGAAGGTCAAGGTCACTGTGACCTTCAATATAAAAAATGTTAAAGTTCTTATAACTTTGGTATGCTTGGACCTAGAGTCTTGAAACTTGACATGAAGGTTGGCCATAACTAGTTAGTAACCACTGGTCATTTCAAGGTCATTCATTTGAAGGTCAAGGTCACTGTGACCTTGAATGTAAAAATGTTAAAGTTCTTATTTCATGGTATAACTTTGGTATGCTTGGACCTAGAGTCTTCAAACTTGACATGAAGGTTGGCCAGGATTAACAGATGACCACTGGTCATTTCAAGGTCATTCATTTGAAGGTGAAGGTCACTGTGACCTTCAATATAAAAATGTTAAAGTTGTTATAACTTTGGTATGCTTGGACCTAGAGTCTTGAAACTTGACATGAAGGTTGGCCAGAACTAGTAAGTAACCACTGGACATTTCAAGGTCATTCATTTGAAGGTCAAGGTCACTGTGACCTTGAATGTAAAAATGTTAAAGTTGTTATAACTTTGGTATGCTTGGACCTAGAGTCTTGAAACTTGACATGAAGGTTGGCCAGAACTAGTAAGTAACCACTGGACATTTCAAGGTCATTCATTTGAAGGTCAAGGTCACTGTGACCTTGAATGTAAAAATGTTAAAGTTCTTATTTCATGTTATAACTTTGGTATGCTTGTACCTAGAGTCTTCAAACTTGAAATAAAGATTGGCCAGTACTAGAAGATGACCACTGGTCATTTCAATGTCATTCATTTGAAGGTCAAGGTCACTGTGACCTTCAATGTTAAAATGTTAAAATTGTTATAACTTTGGTATGCTTGGACCTAGAATCTCAAACTTGACGTAAAGGTTTGCAAGCACACTTAGATGACCACTGGTCATTTCAAGGTCATTCATTTCAATGTCATTCATTTGAAGGTCAAGGTCACTGTGAACTTAAATGTTAAAATGTTAAAATTGTTGTAACTTTGGTATGCTTGGACCTAGAATCTCAAACTTTGCTCATGCCTTGAAAAGTACTTACATTTCATTTTGACCTTTGAACAATATTTCAGTAATTTAAGTATTGCATTGACAAAAACACGAAAGGTACTTTCCTGTCATTTAAATCAAAAATCCGGCTTCAATGCGGTCATCTCCGACCGCGGAACTCTTGTTTTTCATAAAATGCTTCAAGAAAATACACAGGAACTGTATTTGTTATTACATGACTTCATTCCTAACTGATGTCATGAAGCATCAAAACAAGCAAATACCTTTAATTGATATCCCCCGCAAAAAAATAAACTTTGCTTATGGATCGGTGCAAATCCCTTGATATATAGTAAAATCATAATGTGTAAGGGAATAAGTAATAATTAAGTGGGGGGTAATTGTTTTTATGCATTGCAATTCCCCTCATTGATATCTATATTTCATGTCTTGTAGCGTATCTGAGATAAAGCCTTGAAAAGTTACATCATACAAAAACAAGAAAGGGCTATAACTCTTAGTTAAGAAATTGCAGGGTTATGGTTCTTGTGCATGGCACTTCTTTTCATTGATTTTTTTACACCCATGAAGTTTCATGTTGAAATGTTTATCATATCTGAGATATAGCCCAGAAATTTTTATCATATAAAACAACAAAGGGCAATAACTCTTTTTAAAAAGTGAAGGGTTATGGTTCTTAAGCATGGCATTTTTACTCATTAATATCAATACACCCATGAAGCTTCATGTTGAAATCTTGCGTAGTATTCTAGCCCTGAAAAAAATCATCATACACAAAAACAAAACAAAGGGCAATAACTCTTATTGAAGAAAGTGTAGGGTTATGATTCTTGTACATAACACTTCTCATTGATATCTATACACCCATGAAGTTTAATGTTGATATCTTATATAGCTTCTGAGATATATAGCCCTAATGTTTATTGTGACAGACAGAAGGACTGACAGACAACCCCAATTCTATATTCCTCTCTTTTGGCGGGTGATAAAAAGCATGTTGTTACAAGAGTTGGTGAAGACTAATAAAGGTTAAATTTTAAGTGGACTTCATACATCATGTCAGTGTTAAAATTTTATTTAGTCAAAGTCTAAAGTCTTAAAAAATGGTGATTAATACTAGTGAGGGTGGAGTCTACTCAAAGATCTTTCGACATATTTAAAAAAGGTTATTTTTTAGCTGAAAATCAGGCATAAATTATGAATATTTAAAAAAAACAACAGAACATGATGAACATACCATGAATCTGAATAGAAGTTGAATACTGAAATGAACACATCATGATCGTTCATGAATAGAAGTTGAATACTGAAATGAACACATCATGATCGTTCATGAATAGAAGTTGAATACTGAAATGAACACATCATGATCGTTCATGAATAGAAGTTGAATACTGAAATGAACACATCATGATCGTTCATGAATAGAAGTTGAATACTGAAATAAACACATCATGATCGTTCACCGATTGTTGATTTTTGTAAAATATCATTCAATATGTTTTGAATAGCCTTAACTTACTTCAACAGAATGTGAAAAGGTGTTATGAAAAATATTGCCTCCCCACGTCATTGAAACCCACTTCCTCTGAAAGTAAAAGTCAGCGCTATCTCTGTTTATGCTGGCTTTTATCAGCGAATTATAACACTATGTTATTACTAGTGTTCTCCGGAAGCACCGGCAGCCGATGATTTCTCTGGTTACATGCAATCTAGTTGCCGACTACTTTCCCCAAAATAGCAATCGAAATGTTGCAAATACTGCTGAGTCACCGGCTTCTTTGACAATATAACTTGCTTCTCAAATTTTGCTGGAGAACACTGTTATTACTATAAGTATTTTCCAAATTATGGAGGAAAAGTATTACTAACACGTTATAATGTTACCAATTTTGAATGATGATTATACATTAAGAGCATGCTGGGAAATTTGTCATCTGCTAAAATGTTGTCTGCTGAATTTCCAAAATGAGCATTTTCTTCGATTTTTTTCAAAGAATACTATCAGAATAGCAAACAGTTTGGATCCTGATGAGACGCCAACTGTCTGCAAAGGCCTTCAAAATTCGGTTCCAGCACTGAAAGAGTTAATGAACGAATATTTTCAACATCGTTCTTCGTCAGGAGTGTAATTTCCCTTGTTCAAACATAATGCATTCATTCTCTTTTGAATGTAGTGAAATTATTGCAAATTTTCTTTTTACCAAACTGTTAATAAGTGCCCTTATGGAACTGATGTGTGTCATTACAGTGATTTTGTTTGCCCAATTGGGAAAAGTACTGGTAGTTTTGCGCGAAAAACCTTTAAATTGGGAAAATTCGCGTTGTGAAGTCGTCAGATTGGGAAATTGGTGTATTTGATTTTTTGCTCCCAAACACTTTAAAATTGATAACTAAGTGTTGTCAAGTTGTCAATAGTATATTTACTTAGGTTCAAACTAAAGTGCTGCAGTGGCAAACTAACTAAATGTTGCATTTTATTATTTTTTTGTGAGTGTTGACACCTTCAATTTGAAATTTTTGGGACAGCAATTGGGAAAGTTGATTTTTTTTTTAAATTGGGAAAGTGCCGGTTTACCGTACTTTTAAAAAAATCACTGCATTATTTATTTCTCTTGCAGGTTAATGATGACCTACAGAAAATGTGGACAACCTCAAATAACAGCAACAAAGTTCTTCCTTGTCTCTCTGTCAGATCTGGCCTTGACCTTTATCTCAAGGTCATGAACTTTCCCCCAGGGTCAGAAGTCATCATGTCTGCCATTAATATTCCAGATATGACAAAAGTGGTGAAACACCACAACTTGAAGGTACAGGTTGCAAACATGTGAACATATTTTACATTGCTGTTTGATGAAGCTCAAAATACAACTGTTAGATTACTCACTTTATCCATTAGTGCATTATAATTGTTTTATCAATTCTGATTAATGTATTTGTTCTTTTTAAATAAGTATGCAATTAACATGTAAGTTACATATTTTTAGCTCGACTATTATATATGAAATATATATAGTGGAGCTATCCTACTCACCCCGTTGTCCGCGTTGCTGTTCCCATGTCCGTTCCCTTGTCCGTTTGCGTGCAAATGTTAAAGTTTGCGTACTACCCCAAATATTTTCAATGTCCCTTGACATATTGCTTTCATATTTTGCATACTTGTTTACCATCATGACCCCAACCTAAAAACAAGAGCAGACAACTGTATCAAGCATTTTGACAGAATTATGGCCCCTTTTATACTTAGAATATGCATATTATTGATAAATCTATGTTAATGTTTGACAAAACAACACTTACCTTACATATCGCAATGCACTTCACCCAAACCATCCCTGGCGAACCCCCCACCCCCCCCCCCAACCCCCCCCAAATGTTTTTTATTTTTATTTTTATTTTTGAAAGATCATCAGTTCTATTAAATGATCACACACCCACATTATACCCCCCCCCCCCCGCAATTATTTTTTTATAAATTTTTGTTTTCTTATTTTTGAAAGATCATCTATAAAATGATCACACACCCACATTATCCCCCCCCAACCCCCCCAATTTTTTTTTTCTTTCTTATTTTGAAAGATCATCTTTTAAATGATCACACACCCACATTGTACCGTCCTTCTCCATGATGGCTTACGTTATACTGTCAAGCACTCGAATAGTCGAGCGCGCTGTCTTCTGACTGCTCTTGTTTTATCCCCTGCCAAAGGCGAAGGGTCATAGAATTGGCTTCGTACATCCTTCCGTTTGTCTGTCTCTCAGAATTTTTTTTTAATTTGCGGTGGATATCAATTTAAAAAAATAACTTGTTTTTATTGTTATATACACCATGTGCATGGGCAAGTCAAACTAAGCAAAGTATAAATACTATGATTTTTAAATTTGAGAAGTTTCACTAATGGAGTTGAAAAATATGTGGTCATTTGGTGGAAGCAACTAGTAAACCAGTTGTTTGTTGGGGAATTTTAGTTACATTTTCTTTGACAGGGGCCTTTTCACAGATTTTGGCAGATATTAAAGTTTGTCATTAAATGCTTTATATTGATAAATGTAAACAAAGAATCTAAAAAGCTCCAGTAAAACACAAGACTAACATTAAAGAAAGTTAACAAGTTACCCTCAACTGGGCTCGAACCACTGACCTCTGGAGTAAAAGTCTAAAACATAGACCATCGGCAATTCGTGCTCATACAATGAATAATGTGTATTATATAAGCAATCCTTGTAGTGTCACAAAATATGATGACAAAACACAAGCCTCCAAATTATTAAATTGTTTCGCGTTGCAACTCTTTATAATTTTCAGGTTTTTAAATTGTCAATTGATGCATATTATGGATATTTTAGAGCATGGTAAATGTTCAGTATTACTGTTTTCTTCACAAATATCATAACTACAACAAAAATTTGCAAATCTAATTTTTTTAAATTTCGTCAATTAATCAAAACCTGAAAATTCCCCTTTAAAACATTATAACCATTCAGCTTATGAGTTAATGAGTATGAAAATCATTAATCTTTACAGATAGTACCATGGGATATAAGCATTGAAACCACCGGACCTAAGATTGAACTGTTACCTAGTCTTGTGTCTTCTCGGACAGTGGCCATCATTGTGGCCCATATTTACGGGAAATGGTGCGACATGGACCCAATCATAGAAATTGCCGAACGGCACAATATCCCTGTCATAGAAGATTGCGCCGAAACTTTCTGCGGTTTTGAGAGGATCGGAAATCCGAGATCCGATTTGGTGCTGTTCAGTTTTGGAGTGATTAAATTTTGCACGGCAATGGGAGGGGCAATAGCCAAGATTAAAGACGCAGACATTTACACGAAAATGTACAGACTTCATGAGTCCTATACAGTTCAAAGTCAGCGGGAATATTTGAAGAAGGTTCTGAAATACTATTTTGTCTATTTCATTCTTTTGCCGTACCCCACGCATTTCATAGTGTATGTAGCGAAAACTTTAGGGATCGATCACAAAGCTGTTGTTGTCAGCAAATTGAGAGGATTTCCCGACCAGATGGTCCACAGGATTAAGCAGAGGCCCTGCTCAGCCCTTCTACAAGTTCTGAGTGAGCGCTTGGCGGGTTTTAGTCAAAAAGAGTACGAAATGGGGCAAGTAAAAGGGGAATACGTGCGAATGAGGCTCCCGGAGGATGTTCAGCTTGTCGGCATGAAGGCAATGGTCAATAACTACTGGCTGTTTCCTATTCTTGTGGTAAGAATGAATTTATGCTTTATCTGTGCTTTTTTATGCAAATCACTAGTTGCCTTATATATTTAATTATTAGGAGTGAACGATACATGACTTAGGCTGTTGTTTTTAGCTCGGCGTTTTCGTAGAAAAACCAAGGTATTGTCATAGCCAGCTCGTCGTGTCGTCCGCCGTCCGCGTCATGCTAAAACCTTAACATTGGCTCTAAAATCAAAGTGCTTCCACCTGCAACTTTGAAACTTAATATGTAGATGCACCTTGATGAGTTCTACATGCCACACCCATATTTGGGTCACTAGGTCAAAGGGCAAGGTCACTGTGACCATTAAAAAAAAATAAAAAAAAATAAATATTCTGACAAGTTTTCATTTATTTAAAACTGCACCCGTAGCTGAGCGTGGCACCCGTTATTCGGTTTTAATGAACTATCCTGAATCTTCAGATAAGATACGTTTTTAGGGCAAATACATGATTTAAAAAGATATTTTGACAGATCTACAACTAGAAACAACCCATATTAAATTAAAAAAGAAAAACAAGGGATGATATACAATAAAAGAACGAACACAAGCAATGATATACAATAAAAGAACGAACACATGCAATGATATACAATAAAAGAATGAACACAAGCAATGATATACAATAAAAGAACGAACACAACCAATGATATACAATTAAAGAATGAACACAAGCAATGATATACAATAAAAGAACGAACACAAGCGATGATATACAAGGCTTCTTAAGTTTGATGGATTATTGAGCCAGATTTTAGTTACTTTATCAGAATTCTTCCATTTTTTACTATTTTTATTTTATTTTTTAGGAGAACAAATTGAAGCCAAATGCAAATTTCTATAGCCAAATTGTTAGCCATGGGTGAATGGCAGAATTAGCCAGAGTACATACTGGCACATTTCCTTATTGAAAGTCCTTAGATTAATAAAATAAGCTAGTTTTTAGTGTGAGCGTTAGCTCACGCTAATTTTACAGAGCATATTTTGCAAATCAGTATGTGCTTAGAAGGCCTAACTACGCTATGGAAAGACAACCACTGCCTGTTGCAGTTAAATAATGCAGAGGACAAATGCCATTTTTCTCCTAGATGAGTTGTCATTTGTGCCTCAACCACCACATCTGCCTGTTTATTGTTCACCAAGCCGGATCTCAATTGCTTGATTTTGCGGTGGTAAAATGTTAACCTGCATTAACTAGTGGGCTGGTTATTTGCCAGCGGATCTCAATTGCTTGATTTTGCGGTGGTAAAATGTTAACCTGCATTAACTAGTGGGCTGGTTATTTGCCAGCGATTTGCTGATAACATTAGAGTGTTTATAAATAGAAACACTGTTTGAGCAGACAGCTATTTGGTATAGGATTGAATCTGTATTTACATGTAAACTTGATTTGAGTCATTCCCTAACTACTGGTACAGAGAAGTTCATAAGCTTTCAAGTGGGCGGTGCTTAGCGTTTACAGGGAAATTTAAATTTCAAGCAGACAACAAAAAACTGTTTCTGTAAGTCAATAATTATATAACTTTCAACCACCAAATAACACGTACATATTGTTTGTATACTAAAGTATATGTATGCCAAATTTTATTGGAATATATTAAATACAAACTTAAATATTATGAAGATAATCATTTTTGTTTTCTGTTGTTAACACACCAGTGTACAACTGAAAAGTAGACATTTTGTGAGTGTGTGACCCTTTTATACTGCTTCTCTGGTGTTATCATTGAAATCTGTACATATTGGCTGCTTTCAGGGAAAACGGGGCTTAATGCATGTCAAATAAGATTAGCCTGTTCACACTGATTAGCCTGTTCAATTCGCACAAGCTTATCAAGGACAACACTTTCTGATTTTATGGTGTTTTTCGTTTAAAGAGAGTCTGTGGTACTGGGATGACAATTAATGCATATGCATTAAGCCCTGTTTTCCCACAATGAAGCCTAAATTGTATTTTTATTAATGATTTTATAAACACATCTGGACCAGTGCTTTAAGACACATTCTTAATAAATTTGAATGGGTTGTGTTCATTTAAAACTTGCAATATAAAAAGCTATAACATAATTTTTTTAAACTGAGTTGCGTCTAAACTTACAACAGCAAACACCTTCAGTGCCTTCAGCACTTTGATTGAAACATGTTTTGCATTTAATTATTTGGACAAGTGAATACCTACATGCTAAACAATTGTATTTTCTTTTTGAAGAAGAAAACAATGTATTTTGCATAGGAAATTCAATCTGACAATTTCACTAGAATTTAAGATTCTCCAAGGAGCTTTGAAGCATCGCCCCTGCTTTTATGGTATTTTTCGTTGAAAAAAAGTCCCTTCTTAGCAAAAATCCAGTTTCAGCAGAAAGTGTTGTCTCTGATTTCCCCGTGCAGACTGCGCAGGCTAACCTTGGATAACACTTTACGCTCATGCATTAAACCCCATTAAAACCCCTTTTTTCAGAGCACGGCTCATATATATATTATAATAACTATTTATGTTTGTTATATATACTATTTATAGGACGATCCGGACACTGTTCTTAACTCTTTGAATGCCCTCGGAGTGGATGCATACAGAGGGGCCACACAGCTCAACATCATCGAGCCCGAGTCCGACCCCATGGGCGTCCCTGTCTCACAGCTGGACCCTAGATACCCGTCAGAGGCTCGCTACCTCATAGACCATGTGGTCTACCTACCCGTGAACAAGAAAGTGCCCTTCCACGCCCTCAACCAAATCTGCAAGGCTGTCAAGCAGGCCATTGCTATGAGCAAAGACGCGCCAAAAGTCCGTCTCCAATCAAAATTGTGATTTTTGTACTCTTTTATTTTTTCTATCTTCTGGTTATATGAGAGGATGTGCAATGAGCAATCATTGGTTTTATCAAAATGAACAAAAGGTGCATCCACCGTATGTCTGCAATATTTCTAATATTGTTCCCTCATTGTTTTTAACCTTTGACATACTGATAATCTATAATTGCTTTTAGCAATAGATGCACAGATAGTTAGTCTGCAATTTAAATGTGTCATTTGTTTGTCTTGTTTGTGTCTACCAAAACATGCAAGGTTGCAACCACATTCCATCCGCAAGCTAAATTGTGATTTGTCCAACATTTCGCAGAAATAAATATGCAAGGCTTCCTAAAATGCCTCAGTGTTACTAAAATAATTCCATATGCAAACAAATTTGTGAAAGTATTTTCCTATCCTGCTCAAGTGTATTTGCAATGCTGTAAAATAAGCTAACAGTAATTATTGCAAAATGCACCAAGAATCTGTCTGCAATCAAAATTGTGATTTGACTTTAATGCTCAGAAAATTGCAACCCCTGTGTTACTATTTTATGCATGCCATTTGATGACAAAAGCTGTTTCCTTTATAACATGAGTGATAGCATTTTGGAAAGTGTAAGATAAATGTGATTGTTATGAGTGATAGCATTTTGGAAAGTGTAAGATTAATGTGATTGTTATGTGAGATAGCATTTTGGAAAGTGTAAGATAAATGTGATTGTTATGAGTGATAGCATTTTGGAAAGTGTAGGATAAATGTGATTGTTATGAGAGATAGCATTTTGGAAAGTGTAAGATAAATGTGATTGTTATGAGTGAAAGCATTTTGGAAAGTGTAAGATAAATGTGATTGTTATGAGTGATAGCATTTTGGAAAGTGTAAGATAAATGTGATTGTTATGAGTGAAAGCATTTTGGAAAGTGTAAGATAAATGTGATTGTTATGAGCGTACATGTTTTTGTCAAAACAATTTTGTACGAAAAAGTCGAAAATCTATTTTAATAGACCTTTCAAGTTTGGAAACCAAAGTACAACAATTTAATGGGCATGTTTTAAGATATACATTTTTGTTAATAAATAAAGTTTTGACATGAAAGGGGTGATAATTAATATAGTAAGTATATTGTACTGAGAATTATAAGGTCATGAATACTATCACTTAAACATTGTTTGACACATTTCCTATTAATTTAGTATTATTTATGCAATCAATTTGTTATACAATTAATTAGTATGCAATTAATAAGTATAAAATCAATAAGTATACAATCAATATGTGTGCAATCAAGAAGTATACAATCATTAAGCCAGAAATCAATTAGTATGCAATGAATAAGTATGCAATCAATTTGTATGCAATCAATTTGTATGCAATCAATAAGGTGATGCTATTAGGATATCATGAGCTATACAAAAAAAAGCCAATATTCCATGGTATACTTGAAAGAGGCTTTGATCTCAAAGTCATAAGTGTATAATTATTTTATTTTTGAAAAATATCTAAAAAAAATCTCTTGTCAAAATAATTATTTTAAATGAATCTCATCATAAGATTTTCAATAATTGTGTTTTACATTAGCATTTAGCTTACACATTTAGTTGACCATAAGCGTAACTCTCATCTTTGCAAAAACATATGGGTTGTGCTCTGTGAAAAGGGGTCTTAATGCATGTGCGTAAAGTGTTGTCACAAATTAGCCTGTGCAGTACACTTAGGATTATTAGGGATGAAACTTTCCCTTTTATGATATTTTTCATTTAAAGAAAGTCTCTTAGCAAACATCAAGGGTAGATGGAAAGTGATATCCCTGATTAGCCAATCTGGGACGATACTTTATGCACATGCGTAACCCCCTCATATGTATATTTTTTATGAATATATGAGTTTAATCAAATGCGGCAAATACATTTAGATAAAGTATTTATATCCGACTTAATTGCTGTCATTTTGTCATTTACTTGGTGAAGCACATGCACAAATATTTGATATAATTAAAGCATGTAAGTTATGCTAATTAAGTTTTTGAGTATCAAGTTGATTATTGATTTTTTATAAGCGTTATATGTGTTGACTTTTTTTGTCATTTATCAACAGTTCCAATAACAAAAATTTAATTCAAGGTACAATAAGATGAATTTAAATACCCATTTAAAGAAGAATATTTTAATTATTAACTATGCAATGTAAAATTTTATTCTACCTTTTTTATTTGACAGCAAATTTTTAGATTTGTTTTCACTTTACTTCAAATCCAGACCTACAGATTATGTAATTGCTGTCTTAATTGAACAAAATGATTCATGTTATATGTAAATTATTTATTATTATTATTATGAATTTATATTTTTTATTATACATAAAAAATATTCAGAAAGTTGTCATTATGTACACCCATTGTCTTATCCTTACCCACTGGTAATTATATTCCTCTATTTATTGCACTATGTGTTTAATTTTCATTGTCAGAAGTAAATCATTTAATTCTGCAACTGATAGGTGTTGTGGAAAAAACGGGCTTAATACTCATTTTATAGGCTGTATCGGTCCTTACGATCTTGGTCAGTTTGCTGCATAAAGTGATTATAGAAGGCAAACTATAAATTTGTAAGCGTATGATATATGTTTTGTTTTGCCCTTTTTTAACACCCTGGTTTAGAATGTAAAAGTTATGATTAAGAGCAATTATTGAATACAAATACCTTTAATCAGGTAATTTTAGGTGGCCACTGGTTTTTACGTTTGGTGATAATATGAAAATCTGATGATTTGGATAATAGGTGAAAAGAATACATGCTCCATTTATTGATTGTGATTTACATGCATTAAATAATAAAACCAAAACATAGGGAAAATTAGCCCAGGGTTAATCCGTATTTAGGGAAATCAGAAATCCTAATAAATGAACCCAGATTTGTAGTTAGCAAACACGCAGCGAAAGTCTTTGTGCGATGCATAAAATCAGGTATTCTTACACTCCAAATGTATGTATGCTATTAACATTGTTTTGGATTTTGTCTTCATTGATCTGTGAAATTAATCTCATACATTCCAATATGATTTGACCCATATCTTAAAAGTGCCTTTGTTTAAGCTATACAAGTTTACATGAATCTGCTGATATCATATAAATGAATATAGCTGTGAAATGTTTGTATTAAGTTACCAATCGTTTACGTTCAGTAAACATGGATCAAATGTAGGAAGTTTTTTTAAATCCAAATATAATGTTGACTCACTTAATGTTGTTATTTCATTAAATCTGGCTATTTTGCTTGATAAGTTTATACATGCAAGACTTCGAACTTGAACCATCCTGTCAGATTCAAACTTAAATGAATACAATGAATACATGTAGACCAAAAGATTTATGTTTCTCAGAGTTTATTATTTATAAATGTTTTGTAATTGAAATTTTTACATGTTTAGAATAAATTATTGAATATTTTGCTTTTGTGTGTGATCTGCGGATATTAAAATGCCTGGTGGCTGAGATGATATCAAGTGTCTATGGGACAGGGTTATATCAAGTGTCCTGGGTCATATCAGGTGTCTGCAGTTATATCAAGTATCTGGGGTCATATCGGGTGTCTACGAGTTATATCAAGTGTCGTAGGTCAAATCAGATGTCTATGGGTTATATCAGGTAGCTTGGGTCAAATCAGGTGTTTATGGGTAACATCAAGTGCCTGGGGTCATATCAGGTGTCTATGGGTTATATCAAGTGTCTGGGGTCATATCAGGTGTATATGGGTTATATCAGTTGAATGTGGTCATATCAGGTGTCTATGGGTTATATCAGGTGTCTGTGGTCATATCAGGTGTCTATGGGTTATATCAGGTGTCTGTGGTCATATCAGGTGTTTCTGGGTTATATCAGGTGAATGTGGTCATATCAGGTGTCTGTGGTCATATTAGGTGTCTATGGGTAATATCAGGTATCTGTGGTCATATCAGGTGTCTATGGGTTATATCAAGAGTCTGGGGTCATAACAGGTGTCAATGGGTAAAATTAAGTGTCTTGGGTCATATCATTTGTTTAGAGTTATATTAAGTGTCTGGGGTTATATCAGGTGTCTGGGGCCATATCAGGTGTCTATGGTTTATATCGGGTGTCTGGATCATATAAGGTGCCCATGGGTTATACCAAGTGTCTGGGGTCATATCAAGTGTTTATGGGTTATATCAGCATCAGTTTGTAATGATGTACCTGCGATGAACTGCACAAGTTCAAATTAGCATCAGTTTGTATGTACCTGTTAGGAACTGTACACGTTCATATCAGCATCAGTTTGTGATGATGTACCTGCGAGGAACTGTACACGTTAATATCAGGATCAGTTTGTAATGATGTACCTGCGAAGAAATGTACACGTTCATATCAGCATCAGTTGTGATGATGTACCTGCGAGGAAATGTACACGTTCATATCAGCATCAGTTTGTGATGATGTACCTGTGAGGAACTGTACACGTTTATATCAGCATCAGTTTGTGATGCTGTACCTGCGAGGAACTGTACACGTTTATATCAGCATCAGTTTGTGATGATGTACCTGCGAGGAACTGTACACGTTCATATCATCATCAATTTGTGATAATGTACTTCTAAGGAACTGTACACGTTCATATCAGCATCAGTTTGTGATGATGTACCTTCGAGCAACTGTACACGTTCATATCAGCATCGGTTTGTGATGATGTACCTGCAAGGAACTGTACACGTTCATATCAGCATCAGTTTGTGATGATGTACCTGTGAGGAAATGTACACGTTCATATCAGCGTCAGTTTGTGATGATGTACTTGTAAGGAACTGTACACGTTCATATCAGCATCAGTTTGTGATGATGTACCTAAGAGGAAATGTACACATTCATATCAGCGTCAGTTTGTAATGATGTACCTGCGAGGAAATGTACACGCTCACATCAGCATCAGTTTGTGATGATGTACCTGTGGGGAACTGTACACGTTCATATCAGCATCAGCTTGTGATGATGTACCTTCGAGCAACTGTACACGTTCATATCAGTATCAGTTTGTGATGATGTACCTGCGAGGAAATGTACACGTTCATATCGGCATCAGTTTGTGATGATGTACTTGTAAGGAACTGTACACGGTCATCACAGCATCACTTTGTGATGATGTACCTGCAATGAACTGTACACGTTCATATCAGCATCAGTTTGTAATGATGTACCTGCGAGGAACTGTACACGTTTATAGTAGCCAGCATCAGTTTGTGATGATGTTCCTGCGAGGAACTGTACATGTTCAAATCAGCATCAGTTTGTGACGATGTACCTGCGAGGAACCGTACATGTTCATATCAGCATCAGTTTGTGATGATGTACCTGCGAGGAACTGTACACGTTCATATCAGCATCAGTTTGTGATGATGTAACCGTGTTAGGCTCATCAGAGTTTGTTATGGAGGTAGGCACCATTCGACATTTGCCGGGTGCTCAGGTTATTGTTCTTTATTTCATGCTTTCCGGAGATTAATTTAGACATATCAGTGAATTAATAATAACAATGATAAAATAATTATGCCAATGTGTGCCAGTATGGAGCTAGGGTGTAGAACACCTATAATATGTTGGCATTCTTTTATTTATGATTTTAGCGCTTTTACTAAAAACAGTGCTATCGCAGTGCCAGTTTGGAAGACTTTATATCTTCAAATTGGGGTATATTAGATTCGTAAACCTCGATATTTTTGGACTCTAAAACATTTCAGCTGTTGTGAAAGTAAGTCAAACACGACCAAACAAGAGTTAGCATATATATGGAAAAAAAACTTCATTGCGTTTTAATAATTATTTGTAATCGCGTATTATCAAATGTCTTAAACATTTGTTTTCAACGCAAATTTCTATTGTTTGCTATCAATTTAAACGCAAATAATATTCGACTTGTTTGACGATATTCTGTATACCAAGGCATAGCTCTGGTTATGGCGTTTTCCCATGTTATATTAATTTTGAGCAATACACTTAAAAATGTGAAATATACTGGTGCAATTCATTTGAACGCATAACAACTATTTTTTTCTCTTTTTATATTTGAAAAAGGAAAAGCCTTTAAAAAAATCTATGCACAATAATTGATGTTTTTACCCGTATAAAGTTGTAAGCGCCGCACTCATATTAAGTGTGTTTATAGTGAAATCTGTATCGATATCAGAAACATAGTTTAAAAGGACACAAACGTGCAATACTTGTAAGTACAAAAATATTGGTCAAGGTGTTTTTCAGCCCGACAAAATCTTTAACGCACAATACTAAAGACAATTTGGAAGGAATTTATTTTCTTGTATCGCAGACATTTTCAGCTCAATAGTTATAACTGAAAGATAGTGAATGTTGATATTGTCTTGTTATGAGGAGGACGTGTTCAAACCATTGTGCAAACCGGGTAGCCGCCCTAAATATGAATATGCTATTTTCTTCATATCATGCATCAACTGTAAATTGATCTATAACATTTTATTTATTTAGACGACATGCATGTGTATGCATTGCCGTTGTTGTTAAGTCAATTAAGTATCAATTGACATTTCTAAATACACGTTGTATGTATTATTTAATGAAAAGAGGCAAACAGGGCCAAACAAAATAAAGATTATGATACCTTACGTCATCTACAAATTTTAAGTCTTTTAATAGTAGAACTAATCCAAGATCAAAATTGAGAAATTCGTATTCTTCAATTCTGACACATGCTCAATTTGTTTGGTTCAAAATTTAAGTAAACATATCTGATATTTTAACCCATTTATGCTTAGCGTCTAGAAAAAAGCCTTGGCAAACAGCGTAAACCCAGATGAGACGCCGCATGATGCGTCGTCGCATCTTGGTCTAAGCTGTTTGCTTAAAGGCATTTCTGTAAGAAATATTCTAAATATAGAAATAAATATACTAGACATACCAAATTTTGGAAATAAATCGATCCAATTTAGAAGGTTGTGAGAGTCCACTAGGCATAACTGGGTAAAATGTTCGTAGTTGCGTCCCTTTTCAGTCAACGAGATGGACGTGAACAGAAGACTTCATCATATTCAGGGACGTGGCACAGAACTGTTGTATACTTTAATGAAGTAGTTTTAAAACAAATATAAATGCGATGGCGCGAATATGGAACACAATACAATATTTGTTCTTCATATTCTTTATTGATTACTAACATCTTTCGACGTTGATACCCCAGCAAGTACATTTTCCCACAAAATACATTAAGCTATATTACTTACAAACAAAACTATTGTTTTGATTTTATTTTTATTATAGTTTCGTAGTCTGTGGAGTTCAAAATAACTTTGATCTTAACTAAGTAACTGAGAAACCCTGCTTTACTGCTTTTTTCACCAAACTGCTTAATCTGAAATTGTAACCGTATATAATTCATAATTCACTGGCGCCTGTTTTATCATTCATAATTCACTGGCGCCTGTTTTGAGTCTTCACGTTGATGCAAATAACAACACACAAACAGAAATACGTTTCTGAATATTTAAATGATGTCATTCATGTGTTTCTATTTCCCATTCCAACACTCACCACAACTGTAAAGTTGTAGCCGTCTTGTAATTTGTTCGGTGCATCAGGACATTGAGGACGTTGATAATATGGGAGTTGTTCATTTAATCATATTACCTCACGTTCAGGTTTTGCATTTTCATTCACAGGTGGTTAGCGTGTGGCTATGATATTAATTAGTGAAAACATCATTTTGAATGATAAATAATCATATTATAACGAAAAATTAACTTTTCTGAAAAAAAAATATTTCACTATCAAATATATATATAACAAGGTATGCAACTCAAAATCAGCCCAAAACGGGGTGCATCGCTTTGAACAGCCATATCTTCATCAATTGTGCAGCGATTTTCACGATCTCGGTCTTATTCAACGCAGAAATGAATTTCCTTTCTGGAAATGTATATGTCTTGCAATTTTTTTACAAATGCTGGGTCAACTTTTAAGAAATAACACGATACACAACACGCATGACCCAGTTGTCAGTGATCATGCTGTCTTTATGAATGAAATCTCCAGTTGTAAAGACACACCTCCGCATTGGACCAATGAAATCACTCGTATGTTTAAAATGTCAGTTAGTTGATATGTATGTAAACAAAGGTTTCAAACGGCGCTTGACAGTTAGTCTTGATGCAGAATGTAACGACAAGAACGGTAATAATGTTTTTTCATACGTTTTATTGAATTATGGTATCGAACTGCATGAACTTTGTAGGGAAGTTGCCCTTTACTCCGTGAAGATTTCAGTCTAAAAGACAGCATGATCACTGTCAACTGGGTCATGCGAGTTGTGTATCGTGTTATTTCTTAAAAGTTGACCCAGCATTTGTAAAAATATTGCAAGACATATACATTTCCAGAAAGGAAATTCATTTCTGCGTTGAATAAGACCGAGATCGTGAAAATCGCTGCACAATTGATTAAGATATGGCTGTTCAAAGCGATGCACCCCGTTTTGGGCTGATTTTGAGTTGCATACCTTGTTATATATATATTTGATAGTGAAATATTTTTTTTCAGAAAAGTTAATTTTTCGTTATAATATGATTATTTATCATTCAAAAGGATGTTTTCACTAATTAATATCATAGCCACACGCTACCCACCTGTGTTTTCATTGTGACATAGTTTGTTATGAATGTCAATATTCTAGCAATACGCGAAGTCAAATGACAGAACAGAAAACTATTTATATTTCAATAGCTCATTATTTAAGACTTTTCGAGTTTTACAAATATTTACATATTTCGTTCATATAGCATTACATAACAGAACAGTTTCTTGTAATCAACCGTCCAACCTTAATATTACATTTGCTCACACATGATTAATTTCTTGAATTGAAGGGTCCAGTCATGTTGTAATGGCCTTTTTTTAATAGGTCAATGACATTTTTCGCGTTTTTTTCGTCGCAAATTGTTATATATAACTTTTCAAAAAAGTTTTATTTCAAATTTATGAAGTTCTTTCATCGATTCCAATACTATCAGATGATTCAATTTTGTTGAGCCGGTTCATATGTTACTATATTAAATATTTCTATCCGCATTCTTTCAACACGTGGTTTCAACCTCGGCATACAGATGGAGATCAGTTGAAGAACCTCCATATTGCATTGTCGGAACCAAAACACGTACAAGCACGGCTCAGCCAAAGCGTTGTTCAAATGAAATAGGTTAAACATGATGTTCGCTGGAATATGATCGTTTGTAATAGATTTGATCACAAAAACAATGACCACCAGCATTATTGATAGTGTTATTGATATTATGTAAGATAAAACTAACGCAGTTGATCGCCCAGATCTTCCTAACAGCTCTTGAACTCGGCCTTGTCCACCGTTTATTTATCTCGTGGTTTTAATTCTGATTAGTATGAATATGTAAGTTGTGTACGAAACAACAATCATAATAAAACCAAGTGCGCAGGCGTGGTACATCATGAGCGAAATACAAGAATCCGACCATTCGTAGGAAAAGAGGTCACATAAATAACTTTTTATTGCAGAAATATACGAAGCAAATATGATCCAAATGAAGAGGGAAACACTTCTTGCCCTGATGTATGTAATATAACGGATGTAGATCCTATTGTCGGCAAACAGAATAAGGCGATGTGGACTCATAAGGGCAAATGCTATCAATTTAACCGGAATTAATATTCCATTTGCCGCCTGAAAAAAGCCTCTGTATGTAGAATTGTATAAACTTTGTTCAATCATGAAACACAGCGATGTCAGCACGTGACAAAATATTAGAAAGCGCGAATGAAACCGGCACAGTCTCGGCGTGCGCTTTGCTCGGTGAACGGCGTAGAACGCTACCGTGTTTATAAAGAGCGACAATGCGTTTGCTATAGCAAACGGAAGATCACTTGGAAATCTGATTCCCGAAGAACTGACGTTCGTGAAAGTCAAGAAAGTTTCAGTTGTATTAATTGTTTCATTATGTTCAAGCATTGTTGGAATTTGTGTGTGCAGCATCATTCGCAACACATTATAAACAGATCTCCGATGTTAGGCAAAATAGTCTTCCAAAAGATAATCATCCAGTTCAAGCATTTTGGAAACTGTATTTTTTGTTCCGGATAATTAAAATAATAACACTGTGTAAATTTTCAATAACATTCATCCATATTATTCCATACAAAAGCTGGTTTAAAGAACTTGCACTATACCACACATCTACTGTTTTTGATCTTTTATATAGCAATCATGTTGTAAAAAAACCTTCATAAAATATCTAAAGCTAGATCCACAGAAATAAAAAATGATATATCAAATTTGAGAACATGTCATTTCCTATGCATCTTCTTTTCATTTCCTATGCATCTTCTTTGACATTTCAAAGTGTAACTGTAACCGTGTTTGACTTTTACAAAATATGTATCACTCGTATCTAAGTATAATACAAAAGGTTGTTAAGCAACTTATAGCGAAATCGACTTGTTCATCGTCTGAGGTCACGGTTTATTTTGTGGTCGCGCTTCTCAGATTTGTTTAGGAACAGAACAGAACAGAATATATATTTTGACTTCCAAAGCATAAGAAGCTTATCATATACAAATACATGATACTTTTACAGACATGCGTGCTGAATATAAATAATGACAATGTTCAAATTACATACATCAATTAATAAATCACTTATCACTGCAGATTGAGAGTGCTATAATTACAAGTTATAATGGGATATGGAATACATATATAGGCATTTCTACATTTGATACATCCATGGTTAACAAACAACATGTTACAAGCATAGCATACTCAATTGTTAGTATAAGCTATAGTTCTCCTTAACATATCATGAGATAAAAATCTTATTGTTATCTCTTTTTTTGAAACACGTTATACAATAGATGGCTAACTTTTAAAGAGTCGTTTTCTTACTACTATTAAGGAGTTTAATAAGTTTGAACATACTAGGTCGCTTGTAATAGAATTCTGGAATATATTTGATTCTTTCTTCTTAGTATTGCGGATATATTACTTTAAAATGGTACTCATCTTCGATATCGTTACAGTTACACATGGGACATATTCTTTCGTTCCTATCAATATTACGACGTCTGCCTGTTTCAACTAACAATTTACGGGATCAGAGACGCATTTTAGCAATAATTCTTCTATAATTTTTGTTTTCAATTTAATCTAAATACGGAGACCTTTCGAATGTAGGTTTTAATTCTTTAAACATATATAACGATGTTGACGAATCTATGTTAGTCCTCCATTCAGCTACATACTGATCTCGCAATCTTATTTTAATAAAGGGATGTCTTTGTCGATATTAATAGATTCAGGAAATAACCATGCATCTCCAAATCCTGCATGGTTAAGTATATCGCGAACTTTTGATGACCACTTTATTATTTCTTTAAACAATGTCTGATCTTTGCATATTTATAATTGTGTGTAGAACACAGTTACTTTGCTTTGTTTGATATAGTTTAAGAAAATATCTATTAATTCTTAAATAACGTCAAATGATGATAGGGAAACGACCAACTTGCGCATACAATGACAATGAATTAGTTTACATCTTTACATTTAATAATCTTTTTCAAATTTTTCTGTGAACATGTTCACAATATTATTGGCAGTTATAAACCCCCATACTTCACAATTATAATTCAAAATTGACACAGCAAATGAATCGAATAACTTGAACATGATATTTATTGGGACTTCCATCTCTTTTGTTATATAGAACAATCTATTCATTTCTCTTGTTGCTTTACCATACAAGGTGTTTGTGGCTGGTTTGTATGATCTGCCAATAGATAAGACGATACCTAAATAGTTAAAGTAACCGACTATTTCAATTTCGTTGCCTTTGAAAGTCCATTTATAATGTTTGTTCATGGCACCAACCTTTTGAAAAACCATTATCTTTGTTTTATCAATATTGACAGTTAATTTCCACTTATTACAATATATTTCTAGGTTGTCTAAAGATTCCTGTAAGCCTTCTTTGGTTTTGGAGAAAATAACTGCATCGTCCGCAAATAGGAGAAGATAAACCGATAATTGACCAAGCGTTTAATAAGTTTTGAAGACTGAATTCTATATCATTCACGAAACGTGAGAACATGATCGGCGATGTTATTTCTACTTGCAATAGGCCAACGTTACTACTACATAATTCAGAAAGGGAACTCATGTGTTTTACTTGAAGTTTCACTTCATTGTTCATCGAACAAATAATAGCCATTAACTTGCCATCAACTCCTGATCGAATCATTTTGTACCAGAAATGCCCCCTATTTATGACGTCATATGCCTTCCGGTAATCGATGTAGCAAGAGAAGAGTTTATTTTTATTTTGTAGCTGTTTCTCGATTAAAGCATTGAAAATAAAAATTGCGTCGAGTGTGATACAATTCGGTTTAAAACCAACTTGTGCATCCGTTATGATATCATATGATTCTAACGATTTTAAACGTTCATTTATTATTATTTTTTAGGCGTTAAATATAATTACAAGATAAGTATTGATTCAAAGCATCAAAGGGCGTCGGGAATTTCAGTGTAAAAGGCACTCCATGAAGTTACATGGAACGTTTTTTTTTCTACTGTTAATATTAATATATTGGCCGATTGTTTTAAACAAAATAGAAAAAGATACTGGTATAACCATTATCTACAATTTTGTGTTATAAGCCCCAAATAACCATTATTTATGACGTTGTGTTATAACCCCCAAATAACCATTATCTATGATTTTGAGTTGTAACCTCCAAATATTTCATAGGTCATTTTATTTACATTGGTTTCCTTTTTTTACTGGCATTCGTGTGCAGTTTTCATGAATGGAACAGAACTGTGTAGGTTTAAAAAAATCTGCTTCATCTTGTAAGCGTAATTTCATATTTTTCTTAACTTTCAGGGGAGATGATTCTGAACTTATTCATACGTTGCTCATTTACGATAGGGGTTAAGTACTCATTGATATGAAAACACTGTAAAAGTTTGAAAAAAATGAATGAAAACTGTAAATTGCATAAAGAAGCTGCATTTCACAATAATCTGAAATTCAGTAAAAGATCATAATAGATTTATTGCTCCGATATTCATCATTTTCAATAGGGTTCGAGTAATACTGATATAAAAACACTTAACAAGTTTGGAAAGATTCAGACGAAAGTTGTGAAATCTTTTAAACAAGTGGAAATTGTTTATTTTGTCAAATTTAATAGAAACAAATTCTGGACTTATTGTCCTGATGTTTCTCATTTTCAACGAGGTAAACATGCTTATTGATATGAAGGCATTGTAATTTTGGAAAGAATCTGATGAAATTTTTTGAAATAATCACCTAACCAAGCAGTTTTTCACTTTTATTTTTAAATTTAAAGAGACATAATTCTGGACTTATGGTCCGATATTGCTCATATAGAGAGTTTTGGTTGGGTCCTCATTGATAAAAAAAACTTGTGCAAGTTTGGGAACAATCGGATGAAAATTTTGAACTTCGAACAAGGATTTCAAAATTTCTCAAATTCTAAGGAAGATAACTATGGACGTAAAGGTCGGATAATGCTAAAGGGCCCATACCACCTGGATAGTAATACGTGTCGCGCTTCGCGCTCTATATGATGTTCTTAAAAAAAACTCCGAGGAGTGCTTGACTCTAGGGAAACGGGTTGCTGGGACACAGCTCCTCCTTGATAAGCGGTTGCTTCCTTTATCGCAACTCATTGTTACAATCGATTATACGTGTCGCGCTTCTATATGTGGTAGGGATAGTACTTAGGGCCTATGATAGACAAAAATAAAAATACATGGATAATAAGATATTTAAGTGATGTAAGAAATTGTAATTAACGTTGTCACCACGCGGCATCCATTAATTCTTAATAAAAATGTCTAATTGTAGTTACATGGATTTTAAAATGTCTACATAAAATAAAGCTTTATTATCTTTATCAACCTGACTGAAAACAAATTGTCAGCCGCCGAACTGTTCCGTTCGTGCCGGAACCCGGGATTGAACCGGGAGCCTCTAGATGATTGATGCTTAAACAACTTCAATCCCAATTTAGCTATTCCGGCTGACATCATTTATGTACTGCTATTTGGTGAAGTTGTGTATAGCGATCGTTATTATATGTCTTTTAATAAACTAATACATTGTACGTTTTCGTACCACTACGCCTTCCAATAAACTTGCTTGTGCGATAGGTCGTCAAATATCGTACTACATTGATTCTCCACTAAATAAGCAAATTAGAAAAACCATAAAATACATATATTTTGATTATTTTTTGTTTTTATACAAAACAAAAAGTTTCGCGTATTTGCCCAGTCCCTGTGATCTTTCCCCTGTGCTTAGTTGTGGATCAGTTATTAATTTAAACAATTAGCACTGCATTATTGGCAATAAATGTTGTAATAAATGTAATAGGCACAAATGCAGTACTTATTTACACTTATTTACATTAAAAAAATCACCACTATGCAAGATATTCTTAAAACAAAAATAAATACATTGATCCGTAAAATAACTTCTCCTCCCATAAGCGAAAAAAAAATGCATAACATACTAGTCGCCGCTCTCCAGAGCGACGCCAATGAACAGAACACAAGTCTTAATAATGTTTCACAGGCAACGTTATACAATGAACACAGATTGTGACAACAGGTGGGATAACCTTAATTATATATTTCACATTTTTATGAAACATAATATTATGTAATTAATTAGATGAAAAAATGTATAAAAAATATTTTGAGGGGAGGGGGTCGATCCTATGAGTTTAATCAGCTACTGAAATGATACGAACACTCATAGAAGGATGTCATGATAAAGATTACGAGTAAGAAGGTTTTATTTAACAAATTATCTAAAACAGCTACACGTAGCAAATTAGAAAATGTTCGGTATAAATTGTACACACTTTTAATGTTAGAAGAAAAAATACATCAACATTTATATTTAAAACAACGACAACAACATAAACGTTAATAATCATTGTGGTTAAAAAAGTTCAATTAAAAAACAGTAAAAACCGCATCCGTTTTCGAACCATTTAAGTCATCTAAATTGAAATCAGTCAACATTATTACATTTTTCTACATTCATATAAAGGGACTTGTTTACAGTTTGGTTAAATAACGATTTTCAAAATATTTGTCATATATATTCAAATAATATTAGCGAAATAACCCTCTTGACTAATAGAAATGTTAAAATAGTGGTTCATTAATAATAAGTAATCGAAATCGTTTAAATGGTTCGTTCTTTGGTTTGTTCTTTGGTTCGTTATTTGGTTGGTTGGTTCGTTCGTTCTATGTGAGTATATATAAACCATCATACAATGATGTTATTATGAAAACATCATCGACATCATCATCATCATCACCGTCATCATCTTCATTATCATCAACAGCAACATCATCATCATCATCATCGTTTTTATTTTTATTTTTAATTTTATTTTTAGTTTTAGTTTTATTTAATATATCTTTTTTATGTGTACATAATATTAGATTAGATGCACATAATGTTAATGTTATGTTATGTTAATGCTACCACGTTTCAACAAAATAAATGTTGAATGAAGTTTTGCAAATCGATTGATGATATCGTCATGTAGCAGCACGAAGGATGCATTGGGTACTTTATGACATCTTAGGCCAACAAGGTAATTGATGTCGGTGTTTCATGCTACAATTGTCTGTTAATTAGACCCTAAATGTGATAAAGTCGCTTTTAATAATGGTGATAACTGTTATTTCTATTGTTACACGATACAAGACTGCGAAAAAAAGGCCACACCTTATTTGTTTGACCCTTTCTTTGTTACAATTTATATTAAAAATATATTACTTAACTCAATTGTGATTTAACATGAAATAACTTTTTTTAAGTTGTTTATAAACCCAAGCACTTGAATCTTTTACATGCGTTTATTCATTTTTCTTATGAAACTACGATAAAGGTAGCAAGACATAGCTTTTTCAAAATGCTCGGTGTATATTCCGATTGTAAAAGTAAAGGTTGAAATGAAACGTTTCTACATAATTTTCAGATTTTTGTTCAGTTTTTATCAACCACAGTAAATGTTTTATGTAGTGTATTGCATATTTACGTATGACATTTTGGAGTCATGCTGATACAATTTATAAATAAATTTAAAGTAAATTTTATACTTCCCGTGCGCTTTTATACACGAATTAAGGTATTTGCAGAAAAATAACACATATAGGAAATATCAAGTACGTGAATGTTAACGTATATTCAAACTGCACACTTATGTGCGTACATGAAATTGATGCTACAGTACGTCCTATTAAATGCGTCCCCACATGGCATAGAATGTATGTAACATACCTATGCTCTTAACGAGTGAACCATATGGTATTTAAGTATTTCATTAATACGCATTTGTCTTTCCACACATTTTAATCACACATTTATGACTCATTGTGCTTTCTACATGAAAAATATAACCACAATACTTTACGACAGCAAATTTAAGTCAGACTAAATTATTAGAGAACAAGGCAATGTCTAATCTATATGAGATAACTTAACGCTAAAAAGGATAATATATAGATCACCACAGCAATTTGCGAATACAAAGTGATACTTCAGCTGTTTTATTGTTGTAACATGTTGATTAGAAAGCATTGGCAAAAACATATAGATTCCAATTGTGAAAATAGGGTTGAGAGTCTGAAAATAGCGCCGTTGACTTTTAAATTGAATAGTATAGATGACAATAAAGTCGAAAAGGATTTGTTTGGAAGAAGAAAAAACGAGTTAACTGCGAACGACAAATACAATTAAGTTAATAATTAATCAATGATTGCGCATCACATTTAGGCAGTCAATATGTTACTTAAAGGTCAACCGATAAGTTCAGACTAAAAATCGTTATTTTGTTTAAGAAATAGAAAACCTCACTGATGGGCCCTATGACAGAATAGTGACCAGCCAGGCAGCCCCAAATAGTATATGGACTGAAGCATAAGGCGTTTTTTGTTACTATTTTTGGTATTGCATACTTAAATAGAATTTACCTACAAACAAATACCTAGTGTTTGGAAAATTATGATTCTATTGTTCCTTTCACAGGTATGACAAATAAACCATGCGATAACAAGGTGCACTTCAGTATGTATTATATTTAATCTTAAAATGTATCAAATTCATTATATAAAATAAACATTTATAACCAATATTTCAATTCTGTATTGAGTTCAAGACCTAAAACGTGGTTTTCCTTTCATTGTTTTTAAAAATAATCGAGAAGATCTGATACCGTAGCTTAATCCGTTTTATTTCTTTCTCTTACTGTTTGTTCATAGATATTTGAGCCAGGTTATCTATTTAGGAGGCTAACCCAAAACCAATCAGTATGATTGTAGTAGCAATACCTGTCCTAACAGCGTAACGCCGTTAACCTATGGCCTATTGAACCGTATAACACGAGTCGTTTCGGATGACAATAAGGTTCATTTCGTGGAATTTTGAGCGTATTTGCCTTTCTGCATTCTCCACGGGTGTGCAGAGACTCTTAATCTTATAATCAAAAACAGACACAGTCGTCTAGGAAGTACATGTATATCTAAATATTTTCCGTAGTTCAAAGAGGTTTTCAAAAGTTTATACAGATCTTATACTTGATTATTATTCAGATAAACATACAATTCTTGATTAACGTTTTCAGCAAATCTACATTTAAACTTGTTAATAAAACCATTAACTTGCACAACGTTTGATACTTATTCAAATACATAACCTAATTCAAATTTATTTAGGATTTCCTTTACATTTGAAATCCAATTTGTATAACATTAACTACAATCGTTTAAAGCTTGTTTATAAACTATTTGCATTATGATAGTTATATTGATAAGAATGTTGAACCAATCTATACGAATTTTCACAAACCTGATTTTATACAATGGATATCTACCTTATTCACCATAAAAAGTAGCATTACATGTATTTATCTTAACATGTAACAATCGTTCGAAAACTTTTAATGAATGCGCTCAGAATCATCTGAGTTTGTGAAACCCCATACTTCGGAAGCATAATTCAATATGAACATACAAAAGAGTCAAACAATTGACACAACATTTATGATTTAATGTCAAAGTTATTTCATTTAAACAATTATGTACTCATTGCCTTAAGGGCTTTACCGACCACATGTTCCTGGTTTAATTGATAAAATGCCGAATAATTCAACACCGTTCCTAAATAGGTAAAGTTATCAACCACTTCGATGACATTTCCATTGAATGTCACATTTTTATTTTATTTTAATCAACCCCTCTCCTAAAATGCCATTATTTTTGTTTTCGCCATGTTAACATTAAGCCCCCAAAGAGTTGCAATACAAATATAAGTTATCTTAATGTGCTTGAATTTCAGCTGGTGACTTGCCTAAAATAGCCATATCATCAGCAAATAATAATACAATCAACACAATATCATCTTTATTCAAAATTAATGTTATCAGGTAGCTTAAGATCAAGGTCTTCAACAATAAAGAAAACAAAATCGGCGACATTACTTGTCCTTGTCTCAGTCCAACCGCATAACACGTGACTTAATATTTGCATGCATGTCCTTCACTATTCTAAGCAATTTGCCTTGAATGCCAGATTTAAAAAAAATCACCCATAATGCATTGCGGTATATACTATTAAAAATTGTAAAATATCGACTTATTTAACATATTAACGTTTATTTTTAATTAAATAATTTTACACAATAGATATTGAAACAAAAATTGCGTCAAAAGTTTTTGTAAATCCGAATTGCGCATCCGAAATAATAGTGTTTTAGTTGCAAAAAGTTTCAATGCTTTTGTTAAAAATCGCAGTAGAAAAGCATCTAACTTAAGTTGTCCCTCTTTAGTTATAAACATCATGAACAGCACCGTTTTTGCAAAGGGATTTTGACCCCTTATGTCCATTAATCGACAAAAATGCCCGATATAAAAATACCGTTAATCAATATAAAGAAGTGAAAGTCTCACAAACATAAATTACCGATGCATTCAATTAATTGTTCGTTCAAAATGCAATAGCTACCAAGCGATTTATGTCGTTTTATATGTTTTATTGCATTGTTAACTTCTTCGACATATAAAGGTATGTTGAGTTCAGGAAATGCAGAAATTTCTAATTTAAAATCATTATTTACACATAAATCTTCTACTTCAGAATTACAAAAATCTGGCACACTGTTACCTCGCTTTCCTGATTTGCATTTTAATTGTAAACTAGTGTTTATGTACGTCTATGTTCTATCAATACGCGAATGCCAATGACGGAACAGAAAAATGTTGAACTATTTATATTAAATTATCTCATTATTTACGACTTTACGAGGTTTATACATTTTTACATATTTCGTTAGTATAACATTACAAAACAGAACATTAATATTACATTTGCTCACACATGAATATTTTTTTGCCTCGAAGGTTTAATTCATGTTGTAATGGCCTTTATAATAAGTCAATACAATTTATATTCTCTTTCTGCCATTGTAGATTGAGGATAACAAGAACATGCGTTTTCTCATCGGGAATTGTTTTATATTACTTTACAGCTAAGATTTTTAAATACATGTAATTATTTCGTCATATACAACATCGATACACATACTAGCAGATTATTCAATTTTGTTGAGCAGGTTTATATGTTACTATATCAAATATTTCTATCCGCATTCTTTCAACACGTGGTTTCAATCTCGGCATACAAATGGAGATTAGTTGTATAACCTCCATCTTGCATTGTCGGAACCAGAACACGTACAAACACGGATCAGCCGCGGCGTTGCTCAAATGAAACATGTTTACAAAGATTTTTGCTTGAATATGATTGTTTGTAATAGATCTGATCACAAAAACAATGACCACCAGCAATATTGACAGTGTAATTGATATAATGTAAGAACAAACTAACGCAGTTGATCGCCCAGATCTTCCTAGCATTTCTTTAACTCGGCCTGGTCCGCCGTTTATTTTTCTCATGGTTTTAATTCTGAATATTATAAATATGTAAGCTGTGTACGAAACACCAATCACAATAAACCAAATGGCGCCGGCCTGGTACATCAAGTGCGTAAAACAAGAATCCGACCATTCGTAGGAAAAGGGGTCACAGAAATAACTGTTGTTGTAGAAATATACGAAGCGAACATGATCCAAATGAAGAGAGAAACATTTTTTGCCCTGCTGTATGTAATATAGCGGATGTAGATCCTATTGTCGGCAAACAGAATAAGGCGGTCTAAACTCATAAGGACCAATGTTATCAATTTAACCGGAATTAATATTCCATTTGCCGCTTGAAATAAGCTTCTATATGTAGCATTGTATAAACTTTGTTCAATCATGAAACACAGCGATGTCAGCACATGAAAAAATATTAGAAAACGCGAATGAAACCTGCAGAGTCTCGGTGTGCGCTTTGCTCGGTGAACGGCGTAAAACGCTACCGTGTTAATGAAGAGCGGCACTGCGTTTGCTATTGCAAACGGAAGATCACTTGGAAACCTGATGCCCGAAGAACTGACGTTCGTAAAAGTCAAGAAAGTTTCAGCTGTATTAACTGTTTCATTATGTTCAAGCATTGTTGGAATTTGTGTGCAACATCATTCGAAACACATTATAAACAGATCAATGACGTTAGGCAAAATAGTCTTCTAGAAGACAATCATCCATTTCAAGCAGTTTGGAATCTGTAATTGTTTTTCCAGAGAATTAAAATAATAACACTGTGTTAATTGTCAATACCAGTCATCCATATTATTCCATACAACTTCTAGTTTAACGAACGTGCGCTAAACCGCACATCTAATGTTTTTAATCTTTTAAATAGCAAACATGTTGTAGAAAAAAAATCATTTAATATCTAAAGCTAGATCCACAAAAATAACAAATGATCTCTAAAAATTGAGAACATGCCTCTTCCTATAAATCTTCTTTGACATTGCAAATTGTCCCTGTAACCATGTTCGACTTTAACAAAATCTGTATCACTCGTAACGTAGTATTCAAAGGGTTGTTAGGCAACGTATTGCGAAATCAATTTGTTCATCTGATATCGCTGTCTATTGTTTAGTCGCGCTGCTCAGATTTGTTAATTAAATATACAATGTACCTGCGAACGGATAAACAAGTCCCAATAATGTTTCACAGGTTAAGTTATACAATGAACAAAGATGTATTGTGACGACACTTAGGCTAACCTTAATAATGTACTGAAATGATACGAACACGTATAGAAGGATGTCATGATAAAGTTAACGAGTAAGGTTTTATTTAAGAAATTACACAAACAAGCTGGACGTAGCAAATAAGAAACAGTTCGGTATAACTTCTACAAAATTTTGTTTTGATAAAAAAAAACATGCTATTACAATGAGTTATGGCTATTATAAAAAGCGTTATAGATTTGTTAGTAAACATATTTAATGACATTTATGCTGCATGGTGATGTGCCAATTCTCAATTGAAGGTCAAAAATGAGGAATTTTCGGATACGCTCTGTTGCCTTTACATGGCTGGGATGATGTTACATTAATTCGCAGTATTACTTAAAATGACCTCACGATTCGTTGCGTGCAACTCCCAATCTAAAGACTGAAATGTCAAGGTAAAATTACAAATGAAAAGTTATGAATTTTCCTTTTAATTTAATTAACCTTATTGTTTGTGTCTGTTTTGTCCAGTTGTTATGGTATGTCTTACACGTTACAAAAGCATTAACTCGGGGACATATGTCACATTCTGTCACATCTTTGAACAAACCTAGCTATCCAGACAAAATTTGTGTCAATAAATTTAAACACAGTGTGTGACAACACGCTACACGTAACGCCATGAGCAACGTTCTCGTTATGGCAAACATTGAAAACAAACAAGACTTTGTATAACGGTGCATATTACACGATAGATTCAATATCGCTCATCATTGGACAACGTCCGTAACGAAAACGACGAAACAAGAGGTAATAGACTGATCCCGGAAAAGCACGAGTTTAGAAAAACCCACTAATCATCCCGGTACAAACAACGCTGGTCATTTATATCAACCAATGATAACTTAGTTAAAATCATAACGGTTTATACGGTGTGTGATTGTGAAAGGATTATAAATGGGTCAGCTTTATTTGTACCAGCAGATTAGTGTTTTTTTCCAAACATCAGTTTTTTCCGGGATACATATACTAATATATATAATAATATAATAATACATATAATGAATCGGTTATACGATAGATTTAACATTGCCCATCATTCGACAATGTCCGTAAGGGAAACGACAAAACACGAGGGCATAGATGAATCAGTTCATTCCGTCAATTTTGCATAACAGCAATATATCAGGTAATATCGCACTGGGAGGATTCAGTGTATTAGTGGAATACTCTGTAATTTATTTTCACGGGTTCGACTCAGTTTTAATATTCCTTTTTTAATGTCTTTGTTATTATTTTAGAATGTATTTTAATAACATTAATATGTTTCAAGTGCAGTATATATGTTATATAATACTAGCAACAAAATAACTCATTTGCATTCGTATTCACTATCGGCCTGATTGCAAATTTACCGGTATGATTTATCGGTATACAAATGCTATTTTTACTTTAACGCACATTTGGTCTTCAGGCACATTTCTGCTAACAAAATCATTCATTCCATATTAACTTAAATGTATTTTACGAATAAGAACACAATGGATGAAAAAAGTAAATGTTGGGTCTCGAATTAGACAACCACAAGTTAGTAAAGGTACGTCGTATTTTTACAAAACGGCCTTTAAAATTATGACGTAATGAAGCATTTTTCGTCTAATCAAACAACTGCTCACACATTTTCATTAGGTGGCCATTAACCAAAATACACATATCATTAGAAAGGTTCCACTCTTTTCCACAAAATACCAGCTTGAGCTTAAGAGTTTTATTACACAGAAATATAACACAATATTTTTTTCTAAGGTGATGGCTGGATATAAAAGTAAATTTACACGTATGTTCATTCGGAGATCCTGTGACAAAGTTTTGGATCGGCTTACCTGAAAAAAGCTTGTGCTTTGAATAGAATGTTTGTCTCATTTTGATAATATATCATGAATATGCTACTACTTCTATTATTTTAATCTCTCAGAACTACTACAAAATGTATAGTTTCACATGATTGTGTCGAACTGGCTTAAGCTCTTAACTGAAAAAGATACAAATTCAATGGCTAATTATCATTTATTGACAATTTAAAATATCGATTTTTGCAATAAAACATTAGAAGAGGAGAAAAACGTTATTTTACTGGCAGTTTGAAAAATGCAATACCGTTCTACATATAGGATCGGGCACGAGTTGTCATATCATACCATATTTTATTAAACTAGTTCAGGAATTTTGCACGGTGCCTATACCACGTGACTTTTACGGATATGTGTTGGGAGAATAAAGCGCGACCAAGTTAACAATTTTAAGGATCTCTTTTTAAATAGTTCACCATTTTTAATGGGATAAAGTGGAGAGCTCGCTCATTCGTGAGAGTTTTCTATAGGTATAATGATCTTTTTAAACAAAATAGTTTTTTTTTTCAGTAAAGTGCAACCGCGCGTTTAAACGGTAAGAAAAATGTCGGATCAGTGTGGGGACTTCATATAACAAACGCGCGGTTGCACTTAACTGAAAAAGTACTCATTTGTTTAAAAAAGATCATGATACCTACAGAAACATCTCACGAATTAGCAGACTCTCAACTTTATCCCAACAAAAATTATGAAATATTTTAAAAGACATCATGAAAACTGTTAACTGGGTCCCGTTTTATTCTCCCAACACAGATCCGAAAAAGTAACGTGGTATAGGCACCGTGTTTTGTTAGTAAGCGAGCCTTTGGCTACACCAAGTGGTAGTGAACCTTTCGCCTACTCTTGCTCCGCTATGGATGTGCCCTTTACTACTCAGCAGTATAGGAAGCGGAAGTTTAAACAAGCGCAGTTGTGTGTCCATAGCAGAAAAGACACAAAACAATCAGATAAAATTATGTGTAAGAAGTGTGGACAGGAATGTACCAGTGCCATGATTATCAGAATACATTTTGAAAAAGCAGTCACAAATAATATTTCTAAGTCCAAAACCGTTTTATTTACACAAAATACAGACAACCACTCACTACTTGTCTGGAATCTAGTCATGAGCTGACCTGAGCCTAACCACAGTTCACCACTTCCTTCAAAGCCTGTGCACTGCTTATGTTTATATAATTGCCAATATATCCATCGTCTTTTAACGTCTAATAAGGCAAACACTTTGAACATACGCCAAATATACCAGTTTCTTGAACTTCAGGCCCGAATTTAATGACCACAAAATTGTGCTCAATATGTTTTTTTGTATATATAAGCTTTTATTTCTTCAGTAATTACGTTAAACTGAAGAGTAATTTCTAGTTAACAATGGCAATTACGTGGGAAAAATTACTGAACTATTCACCCTATGCGTTCAGAACATAATAATATTCTTAGCGGTGTGTGACTTCAAACTTAGTTCAATCATGTTTAAGTAGAAAGAACCTTTTTTGTGTTTTATGTTTTTGCTTTTATTATAAGTATCTCATACTTTGGTGTTTTCCTTATCCTTTGGTGGTAACGAAAGATGTCATTTTACTTTATAATGTATTTCAGTACTTTTATTAAGTTAAAAGTTTTTTGGTATTTTCTCTCCTGTTCTTTGAATATGAAGAAAGGTTGCAATGCGTTGTTTTCTACAGAATTGTGTATTTGGTTTAACAATAGAGTATAATTATGAAATACGTTTATGTATTGCCCTCGGTGGTAATGAAAAGGTCATAGGCCGGACGGACTCGTATGGCTTGAAGGAATGAACAAACAAAATATTGTTGATTGAAAACGGGCATTTGTCATAAAATATCATAAAAGAAATAACAATAGAACAGATTCATTCCAGAAAGTCATAATGGGTGGTAAAAACACGCATATACACAAACAAAACATATGAATGTGTGAAGTTGAATGTGATGACGGCGGTTAAAAACACGCCCACAATAAGTATAACAGTCAAATAATATACAAATGTGTTGTTCACACACAGGTAAAACCATACATAGTACGGGAGTCAAAACCTTATGGCGGAGAAGGGGTGGAGGTGGGTTGTTAATTTATACCATACTGGATTACCACGTCATAGCCTGGAAGGAACAAAGGGCCACAATGGCCAAAACCGAATTTGATTGGTCAAAAGAGCCCATGTGACCCCACACTGACGTTATATACAAGTAATTAAAAACAAGGCTTGAACAAGTACAATGGTAACATACAATTAAACAATAAAGAAGTCGTACAATGACATAAAATATTTTATGTGTGCATAAAATATTATTTATGTATTGTCCTCGGTGGTAATGAAAAGGTCATAGACCGGACGGACTCGTATGACTTGAAGGAATGAACAAACACAATATTGTTGATTGAAAACGGGCATTTATTAAAAAATGCCATAAAAGAGACAAAAATAGAACAGATTCTTTCCAGAAAGTCATAATGTGTGGTAAAAACACGCCACAAATGGGACCGGAACGGGAACCCCGCCGCCCATGAAGAGTATAATTATGAACTACTTGTATCATATTATTCCGCAAGTATCCAAAATGGCAGCAAGTTGTTAAGTTCACGTTTAGTCCTTACCAAGATAATTCACATATTTTACACAATAATACACGTTTGCATGATTTAACTTGAAGCATTTAAGAGTGACAGCGTGAGTATGTGTACATATAAAAAACACATATGAATTCCATAAATTGGTAAGAATGCATTGTGTTGTTTGTACAGCTGAGTGTCAAGTCTATATGCTTGTGTTATGAATATTTCACATGTCGAAGGTTATAACTATATGATGCTGGATGTTTTTATTTATTCTGATTGTTACTTGTTTTTTTGTAAAGTAAGATAACTAGTCACGAGAATTTACCTTATATCTGTTATGTCATTGTGTTATGAAATATAATATAATTAATGATTAAATTTCATTCACTATACATGTAAGCTTTACTTTTTTATAAAGCCCAAATAGTCCAATTTTCACACTTAAAAATGGCCGTTTTTGTCAAGTATAGTGGCCTTACTAGTTTTGTGAAATGTTAGTGTCAAAATTGTGAAATGGTCGTTCACGGCCATTCTCTTAGAAGGAAAAAAAGCTCTTTTATGGTATCATCCTAAAAAGATTATTAACTGTAGGGTAATTGTTTTTATGCATTGCAATTATCCTCAGTGTTATCTATACGTCTATGATGTTTCATGTTGAAATCTTATCTGAGATTTAGCCTTGAAAAGTTACATCATAACAAAGCAACAAAGGGCAATAACTCTTATTTTAGAAAGTGCAGGGTTATGGTTCTTGTGCGTGGTACTTATTCCCATTGATTAATACACACCCATAAACTTTTATGTTTAAATATGGTATTGTATCTGAGATAAAGCCCTGAAAAATACAAGTGTGTTTTGTATTCCGTAGCGCATTTTACGACATCGGATTTTGGGCGGGAATAAAACTCTGGTACAGTCTAAATTGGCCGGGTACGTGTAAGTTTATATTTCGTACCCGGGGTACATTTAAGTAAACTGAAGAGTACCCGGGGTACATTTAAGTAGTACCCGATTCTACAATGACCGATCGAGCTTATGTAATCTGTATACATCAGGAAGTGATCGGCTACCATGTTCAGCCATATTCATTTTTTAATTTTTCCAGATGTTCATTTTATTTTTTGGATGCTTTTTTTTTTTTATTATGATCATCCTCCACCCTAGCCCACTTATGCTTTTTTGTATGACTTGTATCACCAGTTATTAAATACATTTAGTTCATTCATTAAACAATTAAATACAATAACAATATAATTTACTGTTTTTCATTGCCTTTCAATCTACAAAATGAAAGAAATTAGGCTTTGATCCTTATTTAGTATTATCATTTAGAAATTATTATGAGGAGATATTCATTATGAACAGTTGTGTCCATAATGTGGTTAAGATCTTTTAGCAAGGATGAAAACATGTTAAATAGTTACTTGTTTGATTATGTACCGAAACAACATTTTATTCAATAGTGCAGTTGAATAATCTGCGAGACTCAAAACACTTGTTACTATCATTTGTGTTACCTACTGTAAATCTTGGGCGCGTGTGATCATGTTTGCAAACAGGTTAAACTACACTCCTACCCCATCAAATTGCAGAGGATCTAACAGTCATCTATCAAAAAAAGTTAACTATGTTCTTCTAAAGTGCCGCCATTTCCTTAGCTGTTTGAAGTGTTATAATATACCACGTAAAATGTTCTTTGTTTAGAAACAGGAATTTCAAATCGCGACGAAGGTGAATGGTTACAAAATGGCTTATCTATGAAATAAATGTATAGAATTACATTATTCCATACATACCATTATGCAACCATCCGGTTTTTTCCGACTAGATACATTTACTGCTTTGCATTGAATACTTTACAACTAATGGTTTCACGTTTGAACGTTTAAACGGTCGCGTTTCGTGTTTTCGTCAAAAACGTTTACAAAAACTGTAAACGTTTAAACGACAGTCAATATCAATATAAATCAGTTTAGTTCATTACGTTACGACGTTGCAAAGCTTGTTAACAGCTGCTGAAAAAGACTCGTATTAAAAACTATTTGTATTACGTGCACCACATGTCCCTTATTCATAATACCGTAAACATAACAATACACCATGTACGGACTAGACGTCTTGAATATTAAACGCGCGTCATCACGAAATTCCCGCCTTTTGTTGCATGAGCATGACCCGAATTGTCTTGACCATTCGACGCGCGTCGGCACGAAGTGCACGAGGAAATTTTTCCGACGTTTCTTCATCGGCATTCATTTCAAGAGATATGGCGAACAATCTCCGTATAGGAATATTTTTACATAAATTGAAGTATGCATCTTTTGATGTACATCGTGTTAAGTAAAACATTGACAATTTTAAAACCGGTTTACTCTTATTTAAGGAATGTTGGTTCGATATTAAATCGTCTGACTGTCACTTTCAGTGTCAAATACTGATAGCGACAGTTTAGTGTGTATTCAAAACTGAAAGTGACAGTGTATTGTGTGATCAAAACTGAAAGTGACAGTGTATTGTGTGTTCAAAACTGAAAGTGACAGTGTATTGTGTGATCAAAACTGAAAGTGACAGTGTATTGTGTGATCAAACTGAAAGTGACAGTGTATTGTGTGTTCAAAACTGAAAGTGACAGTGTATTGTGTGATCAAAACTGAAAGTGACAGTTTATTTTTTGATAAGTACTGACAGTTTGTTTTGTGTATGTACCATTATCAGTGACAGTGAGAGCAATGACAAAAACACTAAAATTGAATGCTGCCTGGTAAAAAATGATGTTTTACATAATTATTTAACAAGAGGTTACAAGTCCTTGTAAAAGCAAAAGAGTGTTTTAGTTTAAGTTAAGTCTGCTGTTCAACAAAACAACTTCCATAGTGTAATGGTAACACATTAACTCTCACAGTGAAAGATCCTGGTTCAAATCCTGGGGGAAGTCAAAAGTTGGATAGAGACATTTTTTGGTCGGATTCTTGGTAGCATTCTTGGTAGCGATACAGAGACTCGAGAGCAGCAGCCTTAGTGCAGTAGGCAGCGCGTCAGTCTCATAATCACGTGATACAGAGCAATCTGAAGGTCGTGAGTTCGATCCTCACCCTGGGCAATCGTTTACCAATCAATGTACAATTCACACTATGTTTTCAATATGTCAACACTTGATTAATACGAGAAATTTAAAAAAGCACAATAAACGTTTGTTATAAAAACAGCTACATAATAAATGATGCTAGATTTATTATACCCGAACACACAAACTCTTAGTTATAACCTATTTATTTTAGTTCGATTATATAGAAAGCCTAAGGCTTATTTAAAACGCTTTCGAATATGTTTCCTGGGACTAGAACTACTACTTGATTTCTATAGGGGAAATTTAAAGAACGCTCCCACAGTGGGGATCGAACCCCTGATCTCCCGATCGCTAGGCGGACACCTTATCCACTATACCACTGCGATATAAATTCTTACTTACTCATTCAAGAACGATAATCAGAGGGTTTTCTTCTAAAATAAAGTGGCATAGTCCTACAGACGTAACAGACTCAACAATATTACCGAACGGTAGCTTTAATTGGCGATGAAAGCCCTTGAGAAATCTCAAGTCATGACCTTAAAGCTTGCTGTTTGCATACAAAAGTGATGTGCATTCTTTTCAGTTACTTATATATTGTAACATTACCTGACTGTTCCCCTGCATCAGTCTATTTATAGATTCATCAGTCTTATTATAGATTGTACACGATAGCTGACCGCTGCATGTAGCAAGCATCAGTCTAAGTATACACTCTTGAGAAGCAGCACGTGTGATCCCTTGAGTTTGTGTCGCGCCTTTTACATAAATAATTGACGACAACAGTTGTCTTTACAGATATAACATCCTCCACAATATATAACAGAGCTATCGTGTTGTAACTTCTGAGCGTACGCATCACAATTCAAATCGCTGAAGGCACTTACGTTGTTCGTTGTTGCATCATCTTAGACGCAAATCATTAAAAAAAAATAACCGCAATTTGGAAATGAACACAAGTCATTAATATGAATAACGAGTGTGTCTTAACGCACCGGACGAGATGTGTGTGCACTGTTTATCATCCTTTTTGTCATAGAGATAACTTAGACAAAATAACAACAACATTGTCCTTTATTGACTTTCTGACAGAATATAATGTATGATGAAGATGGCATAATGAGAACCAAATAAGAAGAAAATTTGCAATCACCATCGTACTATGCGAATTTTGTTGGAATGTTGAATACCTATCACACTAAAAATATAATTTCATGGTGGGAATTCACTGTACAAAACTTTTGATTTTTGACTCCAGATGCAAAATCAAAATATACAATAAGAATTAATGAAAAAAACAAGAAATGTGCTTGTCAGAAACACAATGTCCCATATTGCGCCGCTTTGAAATAAAATTTCAATGCATCATTTGGCAGGTTTAGAAATAATCTCCTTTTTAAAGCTTATTACCTCCCTTGGATTGTATTTTTTTACTTTTGACGTTGAGGGATGACCTTGACCTCGACCGTTCACCAGTCAAAATGTGCAGCTTCACAAGATACACATGCATGCCAAATATCAAGTTCCTATCTTAAATATTCAAAAAGTTATGACCAAACTTTAACCAATGTTAAAGCACTGCGGGGAATCACGTGATTTTATTTTGATATGGAACACGGAAAATGGCGGCGTGATTGTCTCGGTAAGAGTATTATTTTTTGTTCTTGTACCTTAATGTTTGATTTTAACTTGCTAAGATGTAGCCTAACATATGCGGAATCGAATTCCGCGTGTAATGGTACCTAACCTTTCATATATTACTGAGTAATTTTCTCGCTTACCCTTTGAATACGTACACATGCGAATGCATGACAGTGATAGTTTTCACTGATTTAAATGAATTCTTCACAAATATGATTAATAGCGACACTCCTCATATCATTTTCATATTAAATATAACCAGGTTTTCTTTACATTACAAACACATTGTCTGAGAGTCTGAAAACTTGGCAGTTTCTGCATAATAAATCACAAAACAATACTGATATGTTTCACGGAATACAAATTAATGATATGTTTCATGTTAATTGTATGATATGTTTCGCGTTTTGTCTAAAGAAATAAAACTAGCATTATATATGTATTAAATCTGGCACAAGTTGTCATTTCAGACCATATTTTATAAAAACGAGTCCAGGAATTTTGTAAGTAAGCATTTTTCAAATATGTGTTCTTTCATATTTTAAAACGGTCATGTTTACATTGACAATTAAAAGAAAATGCGTGAGCAAAAAAAAAAACTGAAAAGAAGAGTGAATTAAATGTAGTACCATATAAGAAGGGAGTGATACAATCTTATTATTTTATATAGGCTTAAGCGAAATGATCCGGTTATCATTCACTAGAATTTCCGCTCGTTTATTTACTAGCATAAACTAACTTACGTTCATAGAATGTATATTACTTTACTTAAACTTCGCTTTATTGCAATTTTAGTGAATATAAATTTGTTTTAAACTCGTTTAAGTGAAACTGGAGATCTTATTTTTGTCCACTGCAATTAATAATTTAAAGGAAAATTTTACGTTTTGTTTTCTTCAGAAACCACGTGTTTGACTGTGTACGAAAAACGATCAAAAGGAAAGAAAAAAGATGGGCACAGTGTCTTTCTTACTGACGTCTTTACAGCTTTACAAGAAATGAGTCAACAAACAGTCTGATAAGATGGGCATTTATTAACGAAAATAAAAACGACACTATGGCAGGAGATATAATTTTGATCTGACAATTTTCAGAAACGTTGCTTTACAAATTAAAACTATTCAAAATCAGGGTATAATTTTATACACATTTTGTTTGTCATTCCTACGTCTTATATAAGCATTGCTTAAGCTATTACCATATACCGTAGAGGTTAAGACATAGCCGCCAATGCAGCATATTGATTAAAGTGTGCATTGTTCTGAATGAAATATTCCCTTCGATATTTGATATCAAAGAAGTGTGTTGTGAATATTCATCCAAGTGTTTAACAGATTTTCAATTTAATGCTAGTATGTAATTATATATTGTTTTGCATACAAACGAATTTTTTAACATTGTTATGGACTCAATATGCAAGATGAAATTGTATACGTTCAAAAGGGTGTGGGCTTAGTTAAGCTGTTCAAATGTAAACTGCCGCCGTAATTTGGATGTATTATAAATTGTTGTTTCTAAATGATTGTACAATACAAAAACGCTAACTTGATTTATTTATTTTAAAATAATAATAGGAAACATGGATTTGAGTTTATTTGTTCACAAATCAGCAATATCACATATGATTAAATTAAATCACAGTGTTAATCATGAGAACACGTTGAAATATCACATCACAATCACCACAATCAGTTAATCTCCTTCACAAAATAAAATAAAATAATAAACAGAAGTTTATTAAAGCGTTTCACTCTCCCTGATAATAACCATGATGATATGGCTGTGTATAAATTGCACCTATAAGAATAATTGAAATGAATCACTTACTATACATTGGGTTAAAATTTGTTGCACAATAAAAAACTTGAAAATCAAAGTAAACAACATACAACACAAATAGCGTTTACTCGTTTAAGCTTTTTGTAAAGCTGATCGCGTATTATTACTTGCAACTGCATTAGTATTTCCCTTTTATCATGTTTGCAAAATTTCTGATGCCTATACAATTCGGCGTGTGAGTGTATGTCTTTCCGCATTTGCATGCATGATTCCTGGCCCCAAGATGGATAGCCATGTGATCATCATATTGGTCTCTCCTATTCATTTGATGACCGCATGTGTCGCATTAAAACGTCGCTTCTTGATGGTGTACCATATGCGCACTTAGGTCTGCCATTATTGCGAAAGACCTCCAACATGTCTCGCAGGCAAAATCTTTAGTTTCGTTATGTGCCTGCGCACCTACAGGAAAGAAAAGACCAGTTTGCATAAGAAAACATACCAGAAAAAAACAAGATCTACACTTTGGACTTGGGTGCCTCACATTCTTGTAGTTCAATACAAAACATTGCTGTAAAACCCATTAAACAACTGGTCAAGTATGTCATATTTTATAGAGCGACTAGACGTTGCATGACGCAAAAGATAGATTTAACTTGATCCAATGCGAATGCTTTTAAACTTTTGCAGATTCTAGAAGATACGCAATTTGTCACATTCGCCACTAAAAACGGTGCTACGAAGTTTGAGTATTGATTTGAAACTCATGTCCCGGCATGAAATCGATCCATATTAACATGTCAAACGTTTTTTTTTGTTTATCATAAATGACAAAACACAATCGAATAATCCTGGTGTTTTGGGTTTTCTTTTTCGAAAATGCTTCGTACCAATTGAGTATACATTCCGTGCGTTGTCAATGTGTATGTACATTTCTCAAGAGCCATCATTAGCAATTGCAAGAATGGTAACGTAAATATTTTACCGATTAAAAAAAAAATTTGGTTGCAATGTGTCGGAGTAATCGGCTATAATTAGTTACAAAATACAATGGGAGGGGGGGGGGATAGTCATCTGTACTTAAATACAAAATCTTTTTCTCACTCACTTTTCTGAAAATGCCTAATAATCACAATACCATCTTACCTGTGCCTTGTTAAATTAGCTTTGCTGTAGAAAAGCCGTCCACAAGATTTATATGACGCTACCCCCGTATTTACTTTAATGATCGCTTAACCCTGAGGCGCTTCGAAAAGCCTTTCCGCAAATTCAATAAAACTCAAGGCTGAAAAGAAATATTAACCTAGCTTTTTAACAATTGTTACGTGAAACATATCATACATATTTTATTCCGTGAAACATATCACTTTGTTATTTACGCGTTTATTTATTTACATTTTAAATGGTAAGCCGTTTATAATATCGTACATATTTCAAATGTTGTTTCTCGAATTTCTCCTGCAATAATATGGTATGACCTATATTTATTTTATGAAATATATGACACAATGCCATTTTTCGTACGAATTTAAGTACGAGTAGCTAAAGAGTTACTCTCACCGAGCCAATGACTCCGCCATTTTCCGTGTTCCATATTAAAATAAAACCACGTGATTCCCCGCAGTGTAAAGTTTTGGGACACACACAATGAATGACAGACAGACGGGCCACAAACAATATGCCCCCGATCTTTCGATCCGGGGGCATAACAAATAAATATGCGAGCAATACTTTTAGTCACTAATTAGGTAGTCATAAAGGCAGCCCTGATGATCCGTACGTTGTTGTTAATGTAATACTTGCAACCATAGCAGTTCACAAGGTGTCAACCAATCTCTGACCTTAACATGGCTATAGAACACTTATGCGCTTTTTCGGCGTGCTGATTTACCAAACTTTTTGCCTTAAATGACATTTACATAACGCCAGCAGACACCAGTGAATATATTCGAATATTTCATAGGCTTAATCGAGATAAATCCCCTGAACTTTGCAATAACACTGTGTCTGTGCACAGCGTAAATGATGTAGCACTTTTCAGTGTAAGGAATTCCGGACTACTATCTGCATGTTCAAACAACACAAATTGTGGCCCAGTTTTAATTACCCGTTAAAATCCATCGCGCGGAATATTAGGGTCTGCACTCGGTACCTAAAGCGTCCGGGGAAGACATACTTGACTATCGATAAATACAGTTTTGCTTTCAAGATGAGAAAACTAACATTACCGAAATAGTATAGTGTCACGATTAGACGAAACTCGATTAATTATCTAACTACAAATGGTTGCCGTACTCGGTCAGTCCCTCTGGAACACGTCCCTGATAGACTACCCTTATTTACCAGTTTGCTATTTTGAATTCAATTTTGTATAGAATAGCATTATGCTAAAATGTGCCATTTACAATTCGCAATGACATTTTTAAAACTCCTGACATGCGTCATTGTTGTCCTTTTTTTGTTTACCCACCACTGTAATGTATAATGTAAGATGGTATGGCCACTTTTTATAAATGTATAATCACCTGCTTTTGACCTTTTGATATGTCAATTATTACATGGTTTAGACTGACGATGTACTATGTACAACTCGTAATAAATAAACTGTTCTGTTCTATGATGTGCACTCCCTACTTAAGCTAATGTGTGGTTTACTATAATAACACACATTTCATGCAGGGGAATATGAGACTGCCAAGTGCAAAAAACACACGAAAGTTTAACGTTTGTTTTCTATTTAATTATTTAGAAACGTTATTTTAAAACTTTATTTCAAGTATTTATATTCGGTTTTAGCGATTATACAGTAAACCAGTTTTGTTGTTGTATATAGTATACCTGTAGTTATTGTATACTAATGTTCAACGTTATATAAATTGAGAACTGTGAATATAAACAAGCTTAGCCTTATACTATTGCGTTTACCGGACATATCAAATTTGACCCCGCTGTAGTAGCAAGCACTGTTAACGAGGTTACGCAGCAGACGCGTGATAGTGTATTTGACTCTCGATAGGATGATCAGCAGTAGTTTTATTTCCATTTTATTAACATATTTGTATGGTTTTTTAAACATACTGTCGTAAAATCTTCGCCACTCTTCACGCAAATATGTCTTGAACGGTCCTCTACTGGTCATTGGCCGATGGATCCGGTTCACTGCACAAAATAGCCGCCATTACTAAAAATATGTGTACGTATTGCAGCATTTGTCTTCCAACTAAACAACAGCTCACACATTTTCATTTAGTGGTCATTTACCTTAAATTCACATATATTAAAAACGCGGCACTCCATTCCACCACCGCCAAGCCAGAGCTTAAGAGTTTTTATTACACACAGAAATAATGTACACATATGTTCATTTGGAGATATTGTTACCAGGTTTTGGATCGACTCAACTATCGATTCCACGCTGCCCGAAGCCGATCTCGCGTTTGCTCGTAAATGCTCATAAATCGTCGCTGGAAATTAACATGGTAAATATTGTCGCACCAAAAAATACAAACGAACATTTTGTACATCGTTAAATCTATTTTACAAGAACTTGCGTTGAAATTTTTGCTATTGCTAAAAGGAACACTAATTTGTATGGGTTAACCTTATTTTACAAAATATTTTACGAAATATTCGTTGATTTTGAGTATTTATGGGGCTTTATTATTTGGTTAAAAGTCCATTTGTAATTCCATAGCTCCTACAATATCCAGGATGCAGAATCAACAGGGTTTACAGGGGTTTACACACGGACTGGACACCATGAACTAAACTGCGTGAACTGACTTATAATTGTCACCCTGTCGTGCTTGTACAAATAATGAGTACATACGTATTTTCATCTGACTAGAATGTTACAGAAGGAGAGTTTGTGGTAAAAATATCAACATAACACTGATTTGACCATTGTTAAATGGATTGACCGCTTCTGTTCCATAACGTTTTAACGTTTCGTTAGGAAAAACAATAAATGAATTTTCTTTATGCTAGTTAAGTAATATTTAACATTACAGTGCAGCATGCTTAATATATACATGTGCTTTGTTTATAAAAAGATCATCTCTAGATTTTCAACCGTTGAAATTCATACGGGATGAAACAAACACACTTCTTAACTCTATTGCAAAATATTGAATACTTATACGAATACGAACTACCTTTAATGCAATAAAGGCCAGCGAATGCCCAGTGCAACATTAGCTTTCTGGTTAGCTTAGTGGTTGGTACTGCTCAATGAGACTGCAACATTAGCTGTCCGATTAGCTAAATTGTTAGTAGTGCTCAATGAGACTGCAACATTAGTTGTCCGGTTAGCTAAGTAGTTGGTACTGCTCAATGAGACTGCAACATTAGCTGTCCGGGTAGCTAATTGGTTGGTTCTGCTCACTGAGACTGCAACATTTGTTGTCTGGTTCGCTAATTGGTTGGCACAATGAGGCAACCCGGTTCCATTGCCGGTTCCCGGGAGGATGTAAGTTGGTGGTCCCCATTTCGGACAGTTGAGGTTTCCCCCTGGTAATCTAACCCCATCCCTCCACGACAAAAGACCGCAATCATACATCAAAATCCTCCGGCGTTAAAAGTCTAGTGACAATATACAGAGTAGATTCTACGGAAGAAAATATTAAAGGAACCGATCGCTGAATGATAATCCAAAGACCATCAAAAAGCGTTTTTAGAAAAAGTACAAATAATTGAAACAAGAAGTGATGAAGTATTTAAATTTTAAGTCAATATTAAATATATAACAGGGCCCTTTGAGATATACGTACTAGGTGGCAATTAACGTTATCATTACATCATTATTATTTACGAGACTGAACGACTTTTTCATTCGGAAGCCAAGGTGACAGTTATATATTTGTTTTTTTGTTTTTGTTAAGTATGTAGTTTACGGTAACTTCTTTTTCATTTAAGCAAAAAGAAACAATTCATTGTTGTTGTTTTTGTTGTTGTTGTTGTTGTTGTCTTTTCCGAATACGTTACATATGCAATATATTACATGCACGCTGTATTTTTGAGCACACGTTTTCAACCCTTATTCCAAGTATTCACATAATTTGCGGATCATAATACTGTAGTTTGACCTTCTCTCTTGCCGCCCAAAATCGCAAGGTAAATGTTTGCCGTCACAGAGTTTAACGAAATTACAGCCCTAATCTCAAAATAAAATACGACAAGATTCACTTTTGTTGTCGGCTTAGCTACGCGCAAAATGAGTATTAGGTTTCGAACGACAAACAATTGAATCATTTGAAGTTTCATATTTAATTGATCGATAAAGGTATCTGAAATAAAAACAATGAGATATATAATCGTAATAAGATATGTTTGTATTCAAATGAAATATGACCAGTGTTACATGGCGGTGTGAATATTACTAATTATTATTTATAAATAACTGATAAACACAACCGTAACCGTCATATTTTTTTAAATACTAATATAAACAATTGACAGAGAAAATAAATAAAAGATTTAAATAAGTTACCTGCAGGAATATAAAATATCCTACAAAAATAATATGTTTCATCCTAAATGTAATGGCCGTCTGAAACAACTTCCGACAAGCAAACTGAATATAGGAGGCAACGTGGATAATTGGTTGTTACGTGCACATGTTAAGAATAGGTTAGACTCAACTTTAGGTTAACTAGAAAACAACTTAGGCCACAGTTTTATGTTTGATATAAGAACTAACTAAACCTACTCGAAACTAATAAACACAAAGTGTTTAATATAAACTTTATTTTATTTATATCCTGTGACACTTTGTTAAAACACTTGACTGAGTATGCAAAACGGTATAAAAAAATGCGCGTCGTCTTTATCTGTACTATACCCTTTATTACTTTTATTTAATTTGTAAATGACGCTCAATTCCCAACCATATCAGTAAATATGTGTTATGGGTTTATTTCGTATTAAAATACGCTTTATATCTCGACTTTACTCCTCGCAAATTTACTTAATGTAGCTGAAATTGGGTCATCCCTCTAGGGAATTTCGCAGCAAGTTAAGTCGAGAACGAGAGCGAATATTAATAAGAAATAAACTATAGTAACTTTCTTCATAGTATGGCTGGACTGTAGGAAACGAGGTTACCCAGTAACTCTCTCTATGCGATAATTGTCAAGTCCCGTTCGCAGTAACTTTAAATTATGCAATATCTGTGCCACGGAGTATAGAGACACAGCCCCTGGCGCGATCACCTTTTGGGGGGCTTAGAAGACAAAGCAACTCACGCGTCTTGTATAATAAAAGTCTTCATATTATTGATTGACACCAACAGATGTTAAATGACGTACGTACGGCTAAGATGTTTAGACGTTAAGACTCGAAGACGGTTATCTGCAAATAACAAAGTTACCTAGACATAATACAACATTCAATCAGACACATGCATTACACAAAATACATGATTTCACAAAGGTTGTATACGTCATGCTACAAACAATATCTCATGAATACATAATTGTACATTCATACAGATCACACTTATACAATCAATCAATTAAAATATAACATTATGTGTTGTTTTCCTGCCCTTTACCAAAATCTTATCTTATTAAGATATCAAAAATTTACTGAGAAAATATTAGAAATACTATCCATAAGGAAAATTAATTCTCTCATACAATTGACAGTTATGAGGTAACAAAAAATATCACTTACTGCATATTGCTATCTGTAGTCCCCAAAAAATGATAAACAGTCGTGCCAGATCCACTAGTTTCAAAGTCTACTAGCACATGAGTGACCAACCTACTTGTTGCAAGGTTCTAAGTACACTGAAGAGTTGGGCGACTTACAATAGAAATTCAAATAATTAATATGCATGAGTTCTAGGCCTGACCAATCGACGTTCAAGAATGGCCCCAAAACATCAGATCTAATTATAACTTTTGCCTTATATGGAACATCCCTGCTCACCTTGGAATGCCCTGTCTCTGTTTATTCAGTGACACTAGAAGAGGTTGCAGCTCGGTGAAACTGTCATTTTAATTAAATTGTTTGTTCCTAGCAGACGGGGAAATCAACACAAGACGCCCATTTATATGTCCACCCAATGTCATGTGGTTCCTGCATGTCTTAGTCTCTCAAAGGACAGTGAGCGGCATTAACGAATTTAATACAAATATTAGAGGGTATAACACGGCGAAAAAGCCATCTTGACTATCACGTAATTAACCGCTCTGTATAGTTAACGTTATACAGCGTTTGCTAATAACATAATTGTTTTACAAACGATTTTTTTTTTATTTTCTAAAAACGTTTTTTTCACAAAAAATGGTTTAAAAATATTCACTAAAAATTCTGTTAGAAAAATTCTCAGAAGAAAATCATTGGGAAAGAGTTTCTAAGTGAAAAATTGTAATCATCTGATCTATTTCATCTGCCAACATTTCACTACATCCGAGCATTTTTAACCGCATGTTTACACTCAATCGAGTCGTCTTTACGATTTGCTAAAGCCAAAACACAAAAATTACACAACTTTATAAATAACGATCCGCTATTTGTATAGTATAATGAATATGATAAAGTATGCATATATTCCGACAGGCTCTAATTGTACTGTATGCATATTTGTAAACGTTTCTGTAGGCCTCGATGATTACATGTAGGACGCCCATTTATATGTCCACCCATGGCATGTGGTTCCTGCAAGTCCTAGTCTCTCACACCGCCACCCAATGAACTTACCATATAAGTTACATTTTACTTTAATAATGTTAGAGACGAAGCTATGACCAACTATGTCCATAAACACCTTTCATACAGATACACAACACAAATAAATACATAACTAACTACTTTAAGTACACAAATGAACAAAGTTTCAACTATCCTTTTAAACTTCAAAAAGGAGGTCATAGGCTATAAGGATATTGTGACAATACTAGGCAGCATGCTCTAATAAGCACAGATGTGTCACTGGCCTTACCTTTTCAGTTCCGTTAACTCTGACCTTGCATGTCCGCACAAGACCATATCTACCGTTGCTTACCTCCTGCACAATTCCCAAGGGCCAATGTCCACGGGAAGAGTTCTCGTGCACACACAAGCACAATGTCATTCACAGCTAGATTTCACCTGCTGTGATGTCACTTTGATCTTACCTGTAAGGCTGGGATTTACTCCTTAAGCCAGCGCGGCCAAAATATATTGGCGAAGTTCTGGACTTCACCACCGTCGGCAATAATTGTCGGTCTTGTCAAATACACCTGGAGGGAAACACCTATTCGGTCGTTACAACAACAGTGTATTTGGCGGGAGAGCTTTTGGGTCACGGTGATCATTACTCACCTGTGTAATTGGTCGGTCATTCAATATTCTTTCAACCTCGGTAGCCAAAGTTGATAGGGCTTCGTCGCAAAGAAGCTGTTCACGCAGGACAGATTTCAATGCCTGTTTGAAGGATCGAACCAACCTTTACCAAACTCCTCCCATGTGACTTGCATATGGAGGATTGAAATGCCATACAATACCTTTCTGGTTCAAATGCTTAGAGATATGACTCTGATTCCACTGCCGTATCGACTCACACAGGTCCCTTTCACCTGCTGTCAGATTTGTGCCATTGTCACTAAAAATCTTCTCCGGCCTGCCTCGTCTACTCTCAAAACGCCGTAACGCACCAATGAAAGAGTCGGTATTCAGACTGTGCGTAATTGCAACGTGTAACCGCTCTAAAACATAAGCAAGTAAACAAACAGCCGTACCTTTTCAGCTGCCTCCTGCCGGATTTGACGTACATTGGTCCAAAGAAGTCTACACCGACCTTCGTAAACGGTGGTTTGTCCGGCTCCAGTCTTTCAACTGGAAGTTGACCCATTTGTTGTGATTCAGGACATCGTTTCTGTCTCTTACAAATCATGCATTTGTTCAAAACAGACTTTATCGTCTTAAAGGGGCCTTTTCACAGATTGTGGCATATTTTGAAGTTTTTCATTAAATGCTTTATATTGATAAATGTAAACATTGGATCTTAAAAGCCCCAGTAAAAAATCAAGAATAAAATTAAAAAAAGGAAAACAAATAGCCGGTACCAGGGCTCGAACCAGTGACCCCCGGAGTCCTGGAGTAAGTCTGAAGTAAAAACGCATTAGCCCTCTTGGCTATTCCGCCGAGTATACACAGTTTAAGTATTTTATACCTTATATAAGCAATCTTCGTAGTTTCGTAAATTTAAACGACAACACCAGAACTCTCCAAATTATTCAATCGTTTCGCGTTGCAACGCTTTATAATGTTTAGGTTTTGAAATCGTCAAATGATACATATAATGGCTTTATTGGACAATGGTAAATGTTCAGTAATACTGTTTCCTCACACATATCATAACTAAAACGAAAATTTGCGAATCCGAAACAAAGTTTTTCAATTTTGTTAATTTACCAAACCGTGAAAAGATCCCATTGAGACCTGGCAATACCCAATACCTTTGTCGCATTTACGACAAAATATGAGGAGCGCCCATGGGAGCGTTTGTTTCATGGTATGCCTTCTCCAGCAGCTGGAGTTTCACTTCTTTATATTGATAAGGATCCGTGTTACGTGGTGGTTACCTGGCAAATTATTTGATGCTTAGTATCACTGCGCAAGTCAGCGTTCTCAAGACGACCGCCCACTCCTAGCAAATTATCTGTGAAAAGCGGTCTTAACTTTGCCATCGAACTTTTCTCTAGAACCCGTCCTGATTTCACAACACTAACAATCTCGCTGCTATACTCACCTCTTTGTACAAGTGACAAAATAGCATTTGTCGCGGCCCTCATTTCACTTACCGTCAAGTGCTTTACATCTAAGCAGACATTCTCTTTCCGTCGTAAATATTTCTGAATGAGATATGCCTTTAATCTGAGAAGACAGGCAGCGTAAACCAGTCGGAATGCCTTATCAACAGGTTTTCAAGTCCGCCATCGGGTGTCAATTGTGTCGCGTGCGCATAACGGTCCTGCTTTACCTCAATATCGTCCGATAGACTGGCTACTGGCTGTGGTATTGATGGCCAGTCGGACTTACCTTTCAGCAGAAAATCCGGCCCGTTAAGCCAAATGTTGAGTTTTTCTTTATCATATGAAAATAATCCCCTGGACACTAAGTCAGCGGGATGCATTTCAGTCGGAACGTACCTCCAGTCATTTGGCTAGGTTACATCATGGATCGCTGCTATTCTGTTCGCTACGAATGCCTTAAAACGTCTAGACTCATTTCTAATGTATCCTAAAACTATTATTGAGTATGTCCAAAAATACTTGTCATCAACCTTCAAATCCAATTCTTGCGATGCAAACTGATATATTTACAGCTACGACAGCTGCAGCCAGCTCTAATCTTGGTATCGACATTGCTTAAATGGGTGCTAGCCTAGACTTTCCCATAACAAGACTGCATTTTCAGCTACCGATGGCATCGAATATCTTAATATATACGGCTGCCCCGTACGCTTGCTCGGATGCGTCACAGAACATATGTAATTCTATATTTGCCGAAGAGCCATCTACTCCTTTTGGCTGGAAACATCCATCAATACTTACCTGTGACAATGCAGGTAAACAATCTAGCCTCTGGAACCACTTGTCAATGTCCGTGGACGACATCTTTTCATCCCGCTGTAGCTTTTGTCGGCAAGCATTCTGTAAAGCCAGCTTTGGGATGAGAGTAACATGTGCCAAACGGCCAAGTGGAGTCATACAATAAACTAGCTACTGAAAGTATGCCACGAAGAGTGTGACATTTGTCAGGAAGATCAACATCAAATATGAACTTATCCTTTTCAACATACCACTGCAACTCAAGAGCACACTCAAACTGTTTTCACTATCAAGGTCGACTTTTGTGCACTGAACTGCCCTGTCAGATTCGGGAATTGTGTCGAGAACCCCATTACTGTTCGAAATCCACCTTGTCAATTTGAACCCCCCTTTAGACAATAATTCTCTCCGTTCAGTAGACAAATCTATACCTACCTGGACATCCGGTACGGACTTCAACAGGTCATCAACGTAGAAGTTTCTTTCAACTGTCTTTACTGATTCTGGACTGAAGCTGTTAGCATTTTCTCTTGCTGTGCACCTCAAGCTGTAAGCTGCACAGCTGGGTGAGGACGTGGCCCCAAACAAGTGTCATAAAATACTCACCAGATGACTGCTCCATATCTCCACCAGGCCACCAAAGAAATCGTAGGGCATCCCTGTCTTTGTCACTCACATTCACTTGGTGAAACGTGGCCTCGATATCGGCAACTAGGGCTATCGGCTGTTCCCGGAACCTTATCAGCACACCCACCAGGCTATTCACGAGATCAGGACCCTGTAACAGGGGATCATTCATTCACCTTGATATTTCGCTGCGCAGTCAAACACTACTCTAACCTCACCTGGTTTGATTAGGTTGCACACTGGGTGGTGTGGGTGGTACCATACACCTGTTGGTTTAATGTCACCGGAGTTTTCAACAGGTTTCGCATAGCCATTCTCAATATAGGAATTCATTGTTTCACTATACAGCGCTTGTAAGTTCCGGTCTCTTGATAGCTTGCGGCTTAACTGTCCAAGATGCGCAACAGCTAATGCTTTCTTGCTAGGCAAGCTTACTTGATTGTCGCGCCAGGGTACACCAATTTTGTGGTGCTTACATTCTTTCTTCATGGAGCTTACCATGGACGATAGAGCTTGGTGGTCTTCTTTTGACATTCCGAATTTATTGTCCAAGCCACAGTCGGGAAAATCAGATGTCCATAACCTTTCAAGCTGGTCCTGGATGTTTGCACTGCGCTGGAAATTAAAATTGCCACGAGAAGACATGCCCTTACCTTGTTGTACCTAATATTGTCCAGCCAAGGGGAGACCGTATCGCATAAGGATCATCCCTACTTCCCCGTCGTTCTTCTTCAAACCAGTAAGCTTCTGGGCAGTCACTTCCAATAAGTAACTCCACCTTGGAACAACTTACCTGAGGTAATTTGTTACCTGCAAGGTGTTTCCACGTACCTATATCTTTTCTGTGGGGAGAGACTACACTGATATAGGTAGCTCTCGTACTGGTCAGGCTCTTCTAATATTGAGGCATTCCTACTTATCTAAAGAATTTACCTTACGTTGCACTTCTAGTCCAGTTCGCTGCTCTGCAGACTGGTTCACCGTGGTAATGGTGAATTGGCGAGAACTAACCTTTCGCCCCTAATTTCTTAACCATACTATTGCTGCACAATGTAACATCGCTACCCTCATCTAGTAAGGCATATGTCTCAGCTTTCTTTGAGCCGTATTGCACAATGATAGGTACAATTCGTAGACTTACCTTACTAGGTATGGAGACATCAATTTCAGTGCAGCAATTACTGCGGTCCACCAGGTTCTGGTTTTCTACAGGCAAGGGTCTATGTAATAATGTGTGGTGCTTTTCCCAACAATTACTAACTTCACACTGACTACCCTATCAACACAAACTACCATTATGAGTGAAGTTCAAGCAGTGTTCGCACATCCTATTCTCTCGCACAACAGCTAATCCACTATCAACATTGATTGTTTTGAACCCGTCACAGGTGATCAATGTATGGCCCTCTTTACAATACACAAATAATAAACGCCTAAACTGCCCATGTTTAAATCCATTACTACCTCGTGCCTGGCCATCTCTACCTACTGTTGATAATGTAACAACTTTCCCACGGTCCCAAGAATTGACCTGATGTGACCTAGAACTTACCGCTGACCGAGGAATTGTCTGCTTAGACTCACACGCAAAATCTTTGCCATACATTGTGTTAGCTACCCGGGCCCTCTGTTGAATAAAGCGGAGCAAGTCTTTAAATGTGGGCTCTGTTCCTTGTTCTATCAAATTACTTGCATGCTCAACCCATTTTGACCTGATGTGTGTGGGCAGTCTCCTTACAATCTTAAGCAAGTTTTCCGTGTTATTAATATCAATAACGAATAACGCAACTGTGAAAGTGTTATTTCACATTTTTCCATATCAAGTGACAGATCCATTGGGCTTTGGACATCATAAGATCGAATGCTGGGGCCATTAATCAAACGTTCAACATGCGATCTAGCTACTGAGTGAGGCCAACCATACCTGTTGAGAAGAATTTCCTTAGCCCTTAACTATCCGTCTAAGGGAGGAAGAACCACACAATCCTCAATTGCACGTTTTACATCACCCTTGCAAAATTGAATCAAATAACTTACTTCAAAACGATCGTCTGTTACTCTGCACTCAGTGTTAGTTTCAAAATTACAAAGAAATGTGCAATAGTCCAATGGGTTCCCTGAGAACGTTAATAATTCCGGTTTTGGAAGGTTCATGTTGTCCT